>NC_138051.1:85956520-86204020 GCF_964194185.1 Rhinolophus hipposideros
ACTAGAAACGATTCTGTAAATTATAAGATTATACACACTTTTGCTTCTAATATATTTTGAAACTTGAAAAACTCAGAGGAAACTCTCAGAATAAAGTGACAAGCACACAAATATTCATTAACCTTGAATTAGCTATTGTTCATAGCTAGCCCTATTTCTTCAGATGTTTTAAAGCAAATAGTTAGACCACTGCTGAAATCTATGTTGTTCCCTTGTGCAGTTACATACCCCTACCCTCTCCCCAGAAGCAGTAGCCACTGTGATCGTTTTGGGTTCTTCACTCATGTCTATCATTTTATTTCTACTGCACAGGTAATAATCCATAAACTATGTAAAATATAGTATTTTGTGTGTTGTGTTTTAAAATCCACCTAAAGTATTTTATAATGCACATATAATTCTGCAGTAGGAAATTATATGAGGGGCTTTATTGCACCACTGTATGTAAAAACAAAACAAAACAAAACAACAAACCTCAATTTAGAAACTACTTTAATATACATAGGAATTGACATGGAAAGAAGAAAAAAATTGTGTTCTATAATGAACTACTCTACAGTGTTGTTAGTTAATAAATTAGATCTATATGAATCAGTATGAAGAAACCCTGAAAACATAATATTGATAGTGTTCCTTTTGTGATTTGAAAAAGAAAACTTAATATGTAAGTAAAATGTGATATTGTGTATGCCCCCTTTGGATGTGTTAAATTAGGAGACTATGCTCATCTCTTGGTGGAATCCCTATCAGATCACTTCTCTTGATTATGATAGCCCTTGGTCCTCAACATTTGAGACTGAAAAAAACAAAAAAAAAACAAAAGACACTTGTTTGCTCTTTTCTCTCTTTGTAAACTGTTGCCTCCCCTAAGTCTTTGCTTGAATATATAAAATATTCTTTCTATGCTTGCTTCCTGTAGTGTTCCCATTTCATCTGTTACACCAAAATTCAGGGTCTTCCCCAGAAACAGGATTTTCCTTGCGATAGTCCATGTAACAGATACTTGTGGACTATGAGCTATACTCTTCTCACTTCTTAAATCAACCTACACTAACCCCAAACTTGACCCTGATAGATAGTATATAGTAACTTCTCCTGTAATATCAATATTCCCTGAATTCTGTGGTCACACAGAAATTTTATATGTACCTTTTTGATGCTATCTAAAGATATTAGCTTGAAGTTTTAAAATACATAGAAAAGGAGGTTAGTTTTTATTACTCAGTTTCCTTTATATAATTTCCATGTGTGCCTTAAGGAAGAAACTGGTATTAATTAGCTATTGCCACAGTCATATCGTGCTTATGCAGCATGCATTGGCAGCATCCACTCTGCTCAGAGCTGCAGGTGGCTCTGCTTCCAGGTCTTTGGACCCAGGCAGATGTGGGAGTTCCTAGGTGAGTTATGTTCTCCTGACAGTTACAGAGGCAGGAGAGGGAGATCACAACTTTTTCTTCAACGTGTCCTAACATGCCATTGAGCAGAGCATGTTTAAAGGTCGCAGTCAAAGTCAAGTATGCAGAGTATACAGAGAAACCCCAATAAATTTAATTAAAAAAATAAAATAAAATAAAATAAAATAAAAAAAGAAGGTACAGAGACGAATGTGCCTGCTGTGAGGCCATGGAAGCGGTATGACTGTACCATTCTATTATAGGGATTCAAAAACTGAGGTCAGTAATTCAGTCTTCTGCAGAGCTCACTTCCTGCTTGACTTGTCCTGCACACACACACACACACACACACACTTAGTCTGTGTGTGTGTGTGTGTGTGTGTGCACTCTACTGAGTACATAGATCTGTAAGCTATCTCTTGTCAGAAAAGAGAAAGATTGTAAGCCTACATGTGTCTTTGATAAAGACAAAAAGTTCTTCTTAATTGCCAGAAAACTGTACATCCAGAACCAAAGTTCAGTAATCTTTTCATTTCGGAAAACTTAGAATTTCTAAATCTGTTTTATTTTTTTTTAATAGAGGAGTTCTATTTCATTTCTAATTTTCTGGTTCTGAATCCTGTTTTAAATTACAAGCGTTTTCAAGTCCTCTTGAAAGTAGGCAGAGCTTTCGAGACAAATAAATTCTTATGTGTGGGTGAAATAAGTTATTGAGCACTTTAATAAGTAGGAAAGTGGTAGACTGAATATGAATCAGCTTCCAAAGATTCTTATAGGTAAATGTAAGGATTAGAGAGTGGCATATATGTGGGTCCCCACAGAACTAGAACAATATCTATGTCTTAAGATAATGTAATGCATTCCTTTTTATATTCTTGAATGTGCCATCAAAAATTCCTTATATTTTGTGTAGATAGGAGGGCGAAAGAGAAGAAATCAGTTGCTTGATTCTCCATTCACCCTTCCCAAAGGGTTTCGCTTGGCAACGGTGTCCAGGGATGAGAGGCCAGTTTGAACCTATTAGTATTATGAGCAAAAGAGTATCGTTACACTGTCCCTAATAAATAGAAATAACAATGGTGACATTAAAACATTGCTAGACCCAGACCAAAAAAAAAAAAGGAGTTAATTCTAGTGGCTTTTCAAAATTAAACGATAATGATAAATTTTTCTTTATCAAAGTAAAATTCATCAGAAGAAAAATCAGTAATATCATAAAATTCATATTTACAGGTTAACTTTTTGGAGAAATAGTCTCTGGATGAGGTATTGCAAGCTGTGTACTAGCAATATTAATATATTTGTTTATTTAACAAACATTTATTGGGAGCCTATTATATTCCAGGCACTATTTGGGAGCTCACATGAAAAATTAAACAAGTCATATAAAGCCCCTATTCTCTTTGGTTGAAATATATATATTTCAATTATATATAAATTTTCAATTTATATATATATATATATATATATATATATATATATATATATATACACACACATAGATAATATCTCTGATAATATGTACATTTTTGGCACCCTGGTATATATGTATACATGATATTATCAAGTACTCAGAAGTACTAGAATAAAAATAAAATATAGTAATACAACTTGGGTTGACTGAGACTCTAGTTAAGGACTATGAGAGATGGTATTTAAACATAGGGGAACCAAAACAAAACAAAGAAACAAACAAAAAAACTACAGATAAACTGAGAAAAGAGCATTCCAAGCGGAGGGAATAGCTGGCACAGTAGCTCCAAGGCAGTACTTTGAACCTCCATGTTTAGGGAAAAGAAAATTATGAACATGGCTCGGATGTAGAGAACGGAGTGCAGAGTGGTAGGGAATGGGACCCAAGTGCTAGTCTGGAGGCCTTTGAAGCCAGGTAAGGATTATAGATTCAGTGTATGTGCAACGAGAAGCAACTGGAGGCGTTTGAGCCAAGGAGTGACATGCTCTTATGTTTGTTTTTAAAAGGTTACTCTGTCTGCTATGTGCAAAATGGACTCAGTGAAGGGTCAAATGTGAACGTCAAGAGACTGGTTAGTCAACTGGGGAGCAGGGAGAAGATGACAGGGCTGGGTGTGTGATATACTTTGTTAGTTTCAAAAAAGTTTAAATAATCCACACCGGGATTTGAAAGTGGCAAACAAATTATATAAGGCTGATCTCCACAAGTAAGTAGAGTAGGGGACGTGCTTCCTATTAGTTTGTTCATATTTAAGTGGAATATTCTTATCACTGAAATTGTTTTAAAATTAAATATTTTGGAGTGTCCATTTTCCAGTACTACATGGCAGCATCTTGGAAGGCACCATAATACTAACAACACATAAAGAGCTAAACTGACTGAAAAATCAACAACTCTTCTTAGATCCTTGAAAGCAGTGAAGTTACAGTGAAACAACTGACACCAGAGAGAGAGGGGATACAGAGGTTCACATCTTCCCGGAGCAGAAACCTCTTCAGGAATCAGGAAAACCTGAACTGTAACTGAACATTTGCTGGAGGCTCACGGTGGAAGTTTGAGAATTAAAAACTTCAAGGGGACCCAGTTATGGTTGAGGGCAGGGGAACCCATGCTATTGTGAAATTTAGCTCTAGAAGGTCAACCAGTTTCTCATAGTAAATAAAGGTGAAAAATTCCCTGGGGCTTCTTGAAGTGTGTGTGTGTGTGTGTGTGTGTGTGTGTGTGTGTGTGTAAAACCATGTTGAAATACACCAGAGAACACTGTTCTTAATAAGTCTGCCCTTGGGAGAAACGGTTTAATCAGAGCCTAAAATGCTAGTATTTTATAACAGCTAACTGACCTAAGGGAAGAAAATCACCTACCTCCAGCACACTGCAGACATTCTGCCCGACCTGGGCGGAGTAGAAAATAGTTAAAAAACATTTGTAAGTTCACTGTCCAGAGACACAGCCTCACTAACAGAATGACACCTAATCACAATAGTAAGAATCTTCCCCTCCCCAACGCATCAACACCACATTATTAAAGTTCTATTCACAACACTTTATTTTACTTGGTAAATCATGTCTGGTTATCACACACACCAAAAAAAAAAAAAAAAAAAAAAAATACAAGACATACCAAAATGCAAAAACACTTTGAAGAGACAGAGCAATATCAAAATCTGACCTATAGTGCTGTTGGAAGGATCAGACTGGGGGTTTCAAGAAATTATTATTAATATGCTAAGGATTCTAATAGATAAAGTAGACAGCATGTACGAACAGATGGGCAATGTATGCAGAAAGATGAAAACCTAAGACAGCACCAAAAAAAAATTGCTAGAGATAAACACTATTAATAGAAATGAGGAATGCTTTTAATAAACTTATTAGTAGACTGGGCATGGCTATAAGGAAAGAATCTCTGAGCTTGAGGGTATCTCAATTGGAACCTTCAAAACTGAAAAGCAAAGAGAACAGACTGAAAAGTACCAGAATAGACTATTTAAGGACTGCGGGATAGCTACAAAAGGTATATCTTACAAGTAATGGTAATACCAGAGGAGAAGAAAGAAAGAAAGGAACAAAAGGAATATTTTAAAAATAATGGCTGAGTTTCCCCAAATTGATATCAGACCAAACCACAATCCAGGAAGCTTAGAGAACACCAAGCAAGATAAGTGCCAAAAACCCTATAGTTACACATGTCATTTTTAAGCCATAGAAAAATTAAAGAAAAAAATATTGAAAGTAGCAAAGGAAAAGGAAAACCTTATCTATAGAGGAGCAAAGATAAAATAACATTTGATTTCTCCTCAGAAACCATACAAGGAAGAAGAGAATGGAGTGAAATATCGTTAAGTGTTTTGAGGAAAACACCAACTTTGAATTCTGTGCACTGTGAAATTATCCTTGAAAAATTAAGGAGAAATAAAGACTTTTTGAGACAAACCAAAATTAAGGGATTTGTCACAGGTGGACTTGGATTGCTAAAATAAATGCAAAAAGAAATTCATGGAGAGAAGTAAAATAACGTAGGTCAGAAACTCAGATCTATGTAAAGAAAGGAAAAGCATAAAGAAGGAGTAATATAAATGAAAAACTTATTTTTCTGATTATTGATAGATTTAACAGGTAGTATTTTTTCAAAATAATAGTGACAAGGGATTAGATTATAAATATGTATATTATGTTATTATAATATATAATTATATATTATATATACACAATATATATATGTGTGTGTGAGTGAAGTGAATTATGTGAAGATAATACAAGGAACAGGAGGGCAGAATTAGGATTATTTTGTTAGATTTAGGATTATTATAAGATACCCATACTACCTGCGAAGCAATTTAAAGCAATTTGAAAATGAATTCGGATTAATTTTAAATGTGCTGTCACTGCAAACACTAGGGCAATCCCTAAAAAAAGTTTCAAATAAAGAGAAGTATGACTGATATGTTAAGAAAGGAGAAGCAATGGAATCACATGTAATGCCTAGTTAAAATCACAGAAGGCAGAAAGAGTGAAGGACAAAAAAATAGAAAAAAGAAACAGTCAACAAATAGAAAACAGTAACAGATACGGTAGATATTAATCCAATATGTCAGTAATCACTTGGAATATCGGTAATCTAAACAACTCAATTAAAAGACAGATTGTCACAGTGGATCAAAAAACAATCCAATCCAGTTCTTCTTCTATATATTTGACCCCCTTTTCCCTCCTCTGCCAGTCTAGTGATAATAACACAAGGCAACATATAGATGATGTATTATAGATTATACACTTGAAACCTATATAATTTTACTAATCGATGTCATCCCAAGAAATTTAATAAAATTTTTAAAAAGAAAAAGAAAACATGACCAACTTTATGTTGTCTACAGGAAACCCACTTTAAATATAAAAAAGATAGAGGGATGGAGAAAGATATACCATGTTAATTACAATTAAAAGAAAGCAGGAATAGCTGTATTAATTTCAGAGTAGATTTTAAAGCCAAGAAAGTTATCAGATATATAAGGGCATTACATAGTGATAAAGGTGCCAATTCTCCAGGAAGACATAACAATCCTTAATATGTACGTGCCTAACATGAAAGTGTCAAAATCCATGAGGCAAAAACTGTTAGAATTGCAAATAAAAATAGATAAATCCACTACTTTCATAGGATACTTCAACATTCCTCTATCAGAAATGGACAGATTCAGCAGGCAGAAAATCAGTAAGGACATAGTTGAACTCAATAACACCGTCAATCAAATGGATGTAATTGACTTCTAACATCTACTTTGTCAAACAACAGCAGAATACACATTTATCTCAAGCTTACATAGAACAGTCATGAAGATAGAGCACATTCCTGTCCATAAAACACAACTTAAACTTAAAAGAGTAGAAATCATACAGTGTCTGCTTTCCAATTGCAATAGAATTAAACTAAAAATTAATAACAGAAACATTACTAAAAAATTCCCAAATACATGGCGATTAAACAGCGCATTCTAAATAACACATGGATCAAAGAAGAAATCTCAAAATAAAAGTTAAAATAATTTTAACAAATGAAAATAAAAATACATGTATCAAAAATTGTGGGATGAATGAGAAGTGTGCTTAGTGGAAATGTATAAATGTTATAGCATTGAATGCATATATTAGGGGAAAAAAAGAAAAAGAAAAATCTAAAATCAATCATCTAAGTTTCCACCTTAGGGAAACAAAATAAGAACAAATGAAGTTCAAAGGAAAAAGTATTATTAAGAACTGGAACAGAAATGAGTGAAATTGAAAACAGGAAAATCAAATTTAAAAAATTAGCTAAACCAAAAGTTGGTTCTTAGTGAATATCATTAAAATTGATAAGCTTCTATCCATGTAAGATATAAAAAAAGAGAGAGGACACAAATTACTAATATCAGAATAAAAGAGGGAACATAACTACAG
Organism: Rhinolophus hipposideros; assembly: GCF_964194185.1. NCBI lineage: Eukaryota > Metazoa > Chordata > Mammalia > Chiroptera > Rhinolophidae > Rhinolophus > Rhinolophus hipposideros. The sequence goes on from NC_138051.1 coordinate 85,963,823, forward strand.
ATTCCATGGACATTATAAAAGTAATAAAAGAAAACTGAATAACTACTCAAATGCCTACAAATTTGATAACTTTGATGAAATAGATCAAATCTTTGAAAGCTACAATCTGCCAAACTCACAGAAAGAGAATAGACAATCTGAATAGGCCTATATCTACTGAAGACATTGAGTCAGTAACCTTAAAAAAAAAAAAAAAAAGAAAGAAAGAAAGCACCAGTCCCAGATGGTCTTATTGGTGAACTCCACTAAACATTTAAGACAAAATTCATATCAATTCTCTACAAACTCCTTCAAAAGATAGAAGCAGAGGTAATCCTCCCTAATTCATCCTATGAGGCCAGCATCACCCTAATAACCAAAACCAGAGAAAGACAGTTCAAGAAAAGAAAACCATGAACCAATCTCTGTTGTAAACATAGGTACAAAAATTCTCAACAAAATGTTAGCAAATCAAAGATAACAACATATAAAAATAATTGTGCAACACAACAAGCGTTATTTATCCCAGGTATGCAAGACTTGTTCAACATTTGAAAACCACTTGATATTATCCATCCATTCATTCAGTCCAAAGAGAAAAAAAAACATATGATCATCATATAAATAGAGGCAGAAAAAGCCTTTGACAAAATCCAATATCCATTCATGATAAAAAAGCTCAGAAAACTAGGAATAGAGGGGAACTCCCTTAAGTTGATAAGGAATAACTACAAAAAAACTGTAGTTAACATCATGCTTTATGGTGAGAAACCAAAAGCTTTTCCTCTAAGGTAGGAAACACTAAGCACTGAAATCCTAGCTAATGAAATAAGATCAGAAGGAAATAAAACATATGTAGATAGGAAAGGAAAAATAAAACTATCTTTGTTTGCAGATGACATGCTTGACTATATAGAAAATCTGAGAGGTTGTGAGATAAAAGGTTAATAAATAAAAGTCAATAGCTTTCCTATACAACACCAATGATTAAGTGGAAATTGAAACTGAAAGGAATACCATTTACATTAACACCTCCAAATGAAATATTTAGGTATAAATATAGCAAAATATTAACAAATCTATATGAGGAAAACTGTCAAACTCTAATGAGTGAAATCAAAGAACTAAATAAATGGAAAGATATTCCTATTCACCTGTAGGAAACACTCAATATTGTCAAGATGTCAGTTCTCCCCATTGATCGGTAGATTCAAGAAAAGAACATCGTTGGAGGACAGACTCTACCTGAATTTAAGATTTACTATATAGCTACAATAATTAAGACAGTGCAGTACTGGTGGAAAAAAAAATAGGCAAAAGATCAATGAAACAGAATAGAATGCCTGGAAATAGACCCAAATGTGTATAGTGAACTGATTTTTAACAAAGGAACAAAAGCAATACTATGGAGCAAAATAGTCTTTTCATCATATGGTGCTGGAAGAATTGGACATCCATATGAAAAAGAAATATAGACACAGATCTCGTACTCTACACAAAATGCATCCCAGACCAAAATATAAAATGCAAAACTAAAATTACTAGAAGATAACATAGGACACAATCTAGATGACCGTGGGTTTGGTGACAACTTTCTAAAAATTACCCCAAGACATAATCTACGGGGGAAAATACAGAATCATTAGGCTAGACTACATTAAAATAAAACACCGAAATGGCCCAATTTTTAATCACATTGTTTTCTTATTGGTGACCTTTAAGAGTTCTTTGTATATTTGGATAATAGTCCTTTATGATATTTGTCTTTGTTAAATATTTTCTCCCAGTCTGTAGCTTTTTTTCTATTCTCTTGACATTGTTTTTCACAATGTAAAATATATATTTTTCTTAATTTTAGTGAAGTGATTACATTGGGCCCGCCTGGATAATCTATGATATTTGCCCTATTTTAAGTCAGCTACTGAGTAACATCTGCAAAGTCTTTTTACAGAAGTACCTAATTAGTGTTTAATTGAAAAATCAGAAGATGAAAATCTTGACAGGGGACTTTTAAAACTCTGCCAGTCAGTCATATTAAGGAACGTTTACTTATTTCCAAGATGTTTGTTATGCCACTGAAGGGTTTCAAACATAATGGTGAACGTAGTCGTGGTGATGTAAGTAAGCATTGGTAGCACGTCGCTGAAATATTTTCTGCTATTACTAACACAATAAACATGTATTTCCATCAGGAATTGTGAAAAAAGAAACAATGTGTGTGAACAATCAAGAAATTTATGAGAAATTCAAGTGGTTAATCCAGCTGTGGACCTAGATTCAAATAGAAGGGGTGTAAAAGGAACCAAGTGTTCTCACTCCAGGGAAATTAGCTACTAACAAAAAGAGCTGAACAAGTGAGCAAAATAAAATAGAGAGGGGCTTGAAGCAACATATATTGTCGAAACTGTTTACTAAGGAATTTACCGAGGAAATGAAAGATATTCTAGGAATGAAAGTGATGAAATTGTCGCTGGAGGCTCAGGGGGATGTCCAAGAAAGGATTCAATCGGGAGCAGTGGTGACAGCGTTCTTGCCTCCACACAAGAAAGAGCTTAAGAGTGAGACAGATGCAGGGAACCAAAAGTGATTTATTGAAAATGAAAGCACACACTTGAGAGGAAAGTGCAGGCCAACTCAGAGAATGAGTTGCACTGAAGAAGTTACTCAGGGGTTTTTATTCTTCCCATGGCAGGAATTGGTGACATTTCATTGATAATGGTTCATTCATCTCCTCCCCTCAGCAGGACCCTCATTTTCCCACTTTTTCTTCCTTATTTGGTTCCTCTGGAACTGTCATCGCATCAGATGCATGATGGGAGTCATAGTAACTGCAATGCAAATGAGATTATAATGATATTATAAATAGCTAAAGGTCAAGTCCCGTCAGAAGGAATCAGCAGAGCTGGAAGAAATTGGTTCTTGTTTTTCTCCACCTGCAGGTACTGGATACATTAACTTTATACTTGTGTAACCAGTGAAGCACGGGCATATTGTACCCTGGAGGGGGTTGTCAATTTCCTAAGTTTCATGTCCCGCCTGAAAACATTTAAGAAGTTAAGGTGTGCGGGGCCTTGGAATATATATAAAATGTTTTGTAGCACAGTGGATTTATTTTAAATTATAGTTGTTTTTAATGTAGAGGGTAGTGGGATTAGCATTCCACTAGGCATTGAACCTTCTGTAGTCCCCGAAAGCATTTCAAAAATCAAATACAGGGAACTATATTATGTAACAGCTTTTCAGGAGCCACATTTTGAGGCCACCCCAACGAAATATGTTATGTGGAAGTGTGCATAATTCACACACCCCCAGAGTCTAGCCGGCAAACCCATATCATGGCCATATGTGATACAGAGGAAGGGTGGATATTCTTCTACCTTCTGTGAGTGGGTTGAAAGCAAGGTAATCAACAAGAATTTCTTCTGACTTTTACTTGTATATGAGAAAAATCAGTAAAACTCCAGTAACTAAGAGCTGAGATAAGCAATCGGTACTCATAACAAATACTCACATAATACATTTTAATTTTTCCATAAATGCTAGATAACTCAGAATGACTGTCCCTACTCTTATCCAGATTTCTTGTGGAATAGGACAAACACAAGTTCAAGGACAATACAGTAGAAAATGTGGGAGTATGTGTGAGCTGGGAGCGCATTATAATGCCCTATAGCCCTGCCCAGTAGAGTTATTAGATTTCTAATGATATATTCTATTTCTAATAGCAGTCGAACCATTTTTAAGACTTTCCAAACTGAAGACAGTTTTATCAGGAACAGGCAGTTTAATGATCTCCAATGCAAAGCCACAGCATAATTTCCCAGTAAGTGTCCACTCAAAAAGATTTCTCAAATTTAAGTATTTATGAAACCAGTTTATTATCTAGAAAATCACTTATTTAAATGAAAAGAATTTTTCTTTTGGTTCTTTTTTAGGGTAATTAACCACGGTAACTATAGAGACCTTATAACTTCCGACTGTTAGAATAGTGTCTCATTCCTAATTACACAAATTCCTTTCAGTGAATAACCTTTTACCCTCTGTCTTGGTGAAGGGCTATTGTGCTTTCACCTTAGATGAGGTACCCATGTTTTGCCCTCCCCTCCACCCTTTAGTTTGACCATAATGATGCTTTTGCCCAGAATTTTGTAATTGTTTCTTAGTTTGTTTTATTGATGGGAAGTGCACACACGACTCCATGAATACTTACAAATGTATACAGAAATGTACTCCTTCACGCAAACCAAGTGTAGAAAACTTGCTGCACCTAGGAGGTTCCCTTCTTACTCCTTCCAAGTGAATATCCCCACCCAGGAAGTTAATCACTATTTTTACTTCTACACTAGACTGGTTTTGCCTGCTCTTGAACTTCATATGAAAGGTATCATACAATAGTATATACACTTTTCTATGTAATTCATTTCACTGAACCAATATTTTTTTGAGATCCATCTATGTAACACCATATGAATATGCCTTTTTTTTGTTTGTTTTGTTTTTACCATCATGGGGTATTTACTCTATGAGTAAATCACAAATTACTTGCCCATTTTTTAAAATTATGATATCTAGATTACTTAGATTTTTTTAGCAGAGCTGAATGAAGATGCCATATATATTCCTGTGACTGGATTTTGTTAGTTATATGGACCCATCTCTCGTGGGTCCGTATTTATGAGTGAATAGCTTTGTCATGTGGTAGATGTATGCTTGCATTTAGCAGATAGACAATTTTTCAAAGTCTTTGAACCAATTATCACTCTTACCAGCAATGATTGAGGACTCCCGTTATTCCACATTCTCATCAACACTTGAATTGAATTTTAGCCATTCTGTTGGTTGTGTAGTGGTATCTCATTGTTTGATATTGCACTAAATTTGTATGAATAATAATATTGAGTCCATTTCCATATGTATATTAGCTATTCATGTATTCTCATCATTTTGATATTGGCTTGTTGATCTTTTTATTATTGATTTTGAAGGGTACACACACACACACACACATCACATTTTATTCTAACCTCTGACTTGCTAATTCACTTTGTTGATTCTTTTTCTGGACACATATTCTTAATTTCAATAAAATAAAATTCATTACTTTTTCTTTTAGAATTACTTCTATTTGAGTGCTAGTTGTGGCATCCATTATCTGATATTATCAAGATATCCATATGTTTTCTTAATTTTTTTTTATCTTCGCTTTTAAATCTATGATCCAACTCAAACACATTTTTGTTCATGGTTTCAGAAAAGGATCAGTATTCTTCTTTCAACATAAAAATCCATTGCCCCAGTATCATTTATTTATTTAAAAAAGCAAAATTCATCCTTTTCTTATGAAATTGCAGTGATATCTGTCATAAAACAAGTGAAATTATAGGACTATGATATTTCTAGATTCTATATTCTTCCATCGCTCTATTTATAACTTAATTACTGTCGCATTACAGCAATATTTGAAATTTGTTTTTATAATTGTTTTTCTTCTATTTAAGACTTGTGTGGCTCTTTTGGGTTCTTTGCATTTCAAAGCAAATTTTAGAATTAGCTTACTCATTTTCATTAGTAAACATCTTTCTTGGCTGTCTATAGAGTTTATATTTAAAACTAGAGAAATTTGGTGAGAATTGACTCCAATCTAAAAATAAACTTTAAAATAGTAAAACTCACTGCTCATGAATGTACAATGCCTCCCAACATTGAGTTTATTTCCTCAGCATTTTTTTTTTTTTTAGGAAAGATATCATGCACACCTTTTACTAGATTCATCTCCATGCATTTAACACCAGTTGATATTTTCAGTGCTTTTTGGATGGCAATTAAAAAAAAAATCTTATGTGCTACTCAACTGTTGCTCAACTTTGTGGCTAATTATTAAATATTGACTTTGTATCCAGTTACATGAGTAAATACTCTCATTTCTAACAATTTATTTTAGGTTACTTTGGATGTTCTCTGTCATGTTCAAAGGAAGCAAATTTTATTTTTTCTTGAGGTATGCTTGACTTACAGCATTATGTTAGTTTCCAGTGTATAACATAATGATTCAATATTTGTATATTGTAATTTGCTCCTGAGCTCATTAGAGATACCCCATTTATATATATGTATGTGCCTATGAATGTGTGTGTGTGTGTGTGTGTGTGTGTGTTTTGAGCACTTCCTTGCTTTCTGGCCTTGACTTGTTTTATATACAGTTGACCCTTAAAAAATGCAGGGGGTAGGGCACTGACCCTCACTCAGTTGAAAATCCACATACAATTTATGACTCCCCCCAAACTTAGTTGTCCCTCAGTATCTGTAGGAGATTGGTCCAGGACCTCCTGTGGATACCAAAACCTGTGGATGCTCGAGTACCTATGTAAAATGACTTAGATCACTTCATACAGTTGGCCCTTCACATCCTCAGACTCCCAACTAACGGATAGAAACAGTACAGGTATTTATTGAAAAAAATCTATGACTGGTCCTGAGCAGTTCAAACCCATGTTGTTCAATAGTCAACTGTATTTCCTACACCATTGTATAATCAAACATTTATCCAGTGGATGACACCTATAAATACATAGTTTTAAAAGGTCCTCAAAACTATAAATATATCGTTTCTTATATTGAAATAATAATATTAAAATTTTAGAACTGTGGTGGTCATACTGCTGTTACTAGGATGTCATTTCTTTTAGGCTCTCTTAGTTGGTGACACAAATAAATACATGTGTGTAGACTAGCCTATATATGTGTGTATATATATACACATATATATATATATACATATATACATATATATACATGTATCTCTAAATATTTCTATATATAGGCATTTGTATCTAAATTAAATTAAATATGAATTGTTACTGATATCGTCAACTCTAATCCATTATCACATTGATCATTCTAACTTCCTTCTCTTGCTGATTTGTTAATTTCATCCCTAATAGTGAGAAACCTGGCTTGCACCAACCATCCATTTTCTTAATTGCTCAATTCCAGGGTATATGTGTAGTTGTAATAGAATTGTTAACCTGTACCCCACGGGAAACAACTCTGTTGACCTGACTATAGGATTTACTGCAGTTCCTTTTGCCTGTAACCTTACAGACTCAATACATTTCCACAGTTACTTACATCAGCAGCTTTCCTCCCGCCCCCTTCAGTGAGGCTACTTTGTGCATTTTTAATATCTTTAGATTCTCCTGTCACAGTCTGCATCCTTCCTATGGAACTCCTGACTTCCTAAGTAATTTTTAATTTGCATATATTAATGTTCACTGTTAGCGTTATGAAGTTCTGTAAGTTTTGACAAATGCATAAGGCCACAAACCCTCCATCACGGTAACATACAGCATAGTTTCACCTTCCAAAAATCCCCTGTGATTCACTTAATTTTGCACCCTGTCACCCACTAAACCCTACTAAATACTCATTATGTTACTGTCTCTATAGTTTGCCTTTTCTAAAATGTTAATATAACTACAAGCATATACTATGTCATCTTTTCAGACTTACTTTTTTTATTTAGCAGTATATTGGAGATTCTTCCATGTCATTTTGAGGCTTGGCAATTTTTTTTTTTAATGGATGAATAATATCACATTTTATTGTATATCAAACTTTGTTCATTCATTCACTTATTGAAATAAAATTTTGTTGCTTTTTTATTCAACCATGAATAAAGCTGCTATAAACATGCACAGGTCTTTATTAGAACATAAGTTTTCAGTTCAAATGGTTAGGTATGTGACAGTATTATTACTAGATAGGATAACAAGACTTTTTATTATTTAAAAAAAATAAAATAAAATAAAGTTTTACTAAACTATTTTACATTCCCACCAGAAAGGAATGTGAGTTATTCTACATCTTTGCCTGCATTTGGTATTATCAGTATTATCAGTATTTTGAATTTTAGTTCCTTTATTAAGTGTATAGTGGTATTTCTTATATATATATATATATATATATATATATATATATATATATATGTATATATATATGATATATACACACACACACATATATATATATATACATCATATATAATATAAATGATATGCTTATATAAATATAGATGTAGTATTTCATCTTTGGTAAGATATCTGTTTAGATCTTTGGTCCATCTTCTAATTGAGTTTCTTATTTTTGAATTTTACTAGTTATCTGTATATTTTGCATACGTCTATTATCAGATATGAGTTTTACAAATATTTTCTCCCAATAAGTGGTTTGTCTTTTAATTCTTTTAACAGTATCTTTCACAGAGCAGGAGGATTTCATTTTAATGCAGTCAAACTTATAAGTTGTTTATATGTCATTTTTCATGTGTCATTTTTTTATCCTTGATCATGTATTTGGTGCTGTATCTAAATATTCATAACCAAACCCAAGGTTACATAGATTTTCTCCTATGATAATTATAAAGAAGTTTTATAATTTTGCATTTAATATTTGGGTACAGGATTAATTTTATGAAAGGTAAAATCTTTGTGTCTGGATTATATTTTTTTCTTTTCATTTTAAACGTATGGACATCTTCAATTGTTCAGCACCATTTGTTGAGAAACCTGTCCTTTTTCTTTTGACTTTTGACTTGTCTTTGCTCCTTTGAAAAAATAAGTTCACCATATTTATGTAGATATATTTCTGGGTTTTTTATTTTGATCCACTAGTGTGTTTGTTCATTTTTTCACCAGTATCACATTGTCTTGATCACTGTAGCTTTATATTAAATCTTGAAGTTGGATTCATGGCAGTCCTCTGGATTTGTTGTTCTCATTCACTATTGCATTGGGTAGCTTTTTTTTTAAAACTGTACAATCAGTTTGTCAATATCTTTAAAATACTTTCTAGAATTTTGATTGCTATTGGAATGAATCTATAGATCAAGTTGGGGAGAATCGACATTTTAACAATATCGAGTCTTCCAGTCCATGTATGTGGATTGATTTAGATCTGCTTTCATCAGAGTTTTGTAGGTGTTTTTTTTCCATATAGATTCTATGCATACTTTGTTAAATTTATAACCAAGCATTTCATTTTTATGCTAATGTAAATATGTGTTTCAATTTCAAATTGCAGTTATTCATTTTTAGTATGAAATAAAACAATTCACTTTTGTATATTAATCTTTTGTCCAGTGACCTCACTATATTCAAAGTTCTACGTACTTTTTTGTCAATTCTTTGGAATTGAATTTTTTTTTTCAATTCTTTGTCTCTATATAGACAATCATGTCATGTATAAATAAAAATAGTTTTATTTATTTTCATGTATCTATCTATATAAACATATATAGGTATATAAATAGATATATGTATATAGATAGATAGATTTCATATATCTATCTATATAAAGATATAAAGAGATATAGATATAGATATAGATATTTTCTTTCCTTTTAAAAAAATATTGTAATTGTAACAATGGGTTTTCTATTTCTCCCTGAAGTTCTACCAGTTTTTGCCTCATGTATTTAACACTATGTTGTTAGGTATATATACATTAATTATCATTATGTCTTCTTGAAGAATCATCCCTTTTATAAATATTTATAAAGTAGGTTTCTCAGAGACAACTGTTGGTGCACTTAGTTTTTTATCCACACTGAGAGTCTCTATCTTTCAATTGGTCTGTTGAGATCACATGGATATAAAGTCTTTATATGCAAAAGTGAACTGATTGATAGCCATGTGTTATAAGGGACAGGAAGGAGAAACTGGAAATACTCTATCATAGGATCATTACTGTGATAAGGTGTGGAGTTCAGTTAGTTGTAAATGTAGAGTGAAAACTCTATGGTAACCATTAAAACCAAAAGAACTATAATTGATATACTAAGATAGGAAAGAAAATACCATGGGATCATATACCATGCTCATTAAAATCAGAGGAGGCGAAAAATTAGAGAAAGACAAAAAAGAAGTGAATAGGAAGTACAAGCCTGGTGAGCATTAATCCATCTATATCAATAATCATTTCTAATTCCATTGGGTCATCTTCTGTAAATCCCATGATTCTCTGACCAAGTTGTACATGTATGTATCAAGGATGTTGTGTTCTTTTGTGAAAGCCTTTGCCTCTACTTACAATTTTGCTTTAAGTAGCTTTGTTGAGATTTGTTTCTATTTTTGTTTTTTCTTTTGTTTTTTTCTGTCTTCTGACATATTCTGCAAGATGTTGGCTGCAGCTGAGTGATGCTGAGGCTCTGTATCTTTTTAACATGAGTACGCATGTTCTATTTTTTTCTTTAGTACTGTATTTTCCTTTAGAACTGAGATTTTTCTGCTATGGAGAGTTTATACCCTTGACCATTTTGTTACTGAAGGAATCTCCATAATGTGTACTCTGATTCTTTCTTCAATACACAAAAAGGTCTGTCTATTCTCCTTTAGCTTCTTGTACTGTGCCAAGTCATATTAAAAGCAAGAAAATGTTTGGAACCCTGTAGGAAACATAATTCTGTTAAACTAAACAATAGGAAAATTGTCTGCAGTTACAGTATAGAAAATATTTATCCATCCGCAGCGAGAGATCATAAAATAGTGAGAGAGCCAAAGAGTTATGATCCCTTGCTCCCATCTGTAATTATGTAGTCAAGACTTTCTTGAAGGTGGAGTCTATATTACGGTCAAGATTATACTTCCTTTTCCCATAACTGACATGATGAACAACGTCTGATTATCAGCTTCTGTGGTATACTTGAACATTTTCCTCTGAGGATTAGCCTTCTTCAAAAGAAACATAGGCTTGGATCAAATTAATGATGCACCTAGGTCAGTACTGGAAGTATTCTCTCTCTTTTGTTTTCTAAAATAACAAAGGGCACTATTAGTAAATTTTTTTTCAGTTATTTTCTATATTCTGCAGATATCGTCATATCACTAGCCATCTTTTTAACATCTAGAAGCAGAGATTGGTCCTACAGAAGGAGAAAAAGGTTATTTCCTCTAAATTCAGCAATACTTGTAGGCTGAAGTCATAGACATGCCTATTTATACCTGTATGAGGTATCTTCTCTACCATATTGATTAAAACAGTTGACCCCCATTTTCAGAAGATCAAAGGAAAAAATAGTTATCTGTATCAACAACTGCTTTGACCAAACTCATCCCTGCAAAACGAAGCTACATGCATTTACTTCCTTTCTTCCTAACCATAAATGTATCAGTCCCTCCTGTTACAATAGGCTGATTTTCTAGCCCTGTTGATGAATGCAAATGCATTGCTTTGGTTAGTGATGCTTTTGTATGTGAGCTACAATTTCAGAGATTTATTTCTCCCCTTACCTAGTTTTCTCAGGCATCTATATGTGTTTGTCTTCCGTTTCTGCACGATAAACTTATTCTGGCCCAGGGTAGTCACTCTGGCAATATTACTTCTTTAAGTGAGACTGTGCCTGAAATTCTACCAATGGAGACAAAAGCCTTTTGTTTGAAGTACCAGTGTCTAATCAATCTCATATAAAATAGACGCCTGCCTAGAAGCAGAAATTAATGGAGCCCATAGCAAGTATTAATGTTTTATTATGAAATATTACCCTCCTAATATTATAAAATTAACTATAAACACGGAACTGTAGGGAAGAGAAGGTGTGGAAGCAATAAATCAATAGAATCCCCTGTGGGAGGGGAGAGATCAGCTCTCTAAATGATAGTATGGCCAGGACTAAATCTAAGTGGGTCTGAGCTTGTGGGGAAGGGTAATGTGACCGCTCCTATTCAAAAGTGAACCTCAGGACCAGGTATATGATTTCTATTATTCTTCATATAAGAACATAATTCATATTATATTTAAAGAAACCTAAACAACTAACTAAAACTCATATAGTTAAATGGGGTGGGAAAGAGCAGGAACACTCCCTCAGTAGACAGTGCATTCTGGTAGAGTTAGTATGGCTCCAGACCACTAAACTAGAATTTAGAATAAAGTTTAATTCTTAGGAGAAGAAAAGAATAAGCTATAAGTCATAGAAGCACTGACAGAAACCAAGGCGGAGAGTTCAGAAGAAGGAAGGTATGGAAAGATCTACAGGCACTAGGGTCCCATGCTAGACGACCCACATGCCAGGCCCATGTTTTTCAAACTCTTTTTGGCAGAAACTGTGACTGTCAGAGACCCAGGTGAGGGAACAGTGTAAATGAGGACAACTGTTTGGACAGGGAAGACCTGAGGAAAGCTAGGGAGAGAAATAGGAAAGGAAAACAAAAGTCTCCACTGCCCCTTTCCTGGCCCAAGTAAAGCACAAGATGGGTATAATTTTTGCTAAGAGTTAGTCCTGCTCATAGTAGAGAAAGTAATATTTTGTAGCTTTTCGGGCCACTGAAAAGTAGACATTATTTGATCTAACATGTATATCAATGAGTCTGAAAATGTAGACTCAGAGATGAAATGACTGGCAGCATTTCCTGAAGTATGGGTGAGCTGCCTTCACTCACTGCCCATTGATTTCCCTATTCTGCCTCAGGCTGGGTCTGGAGGGAGGCAAACTCAGCCAGTGTGTATGGGGTTTATTAAGGAGGACATGTGGGAACAGCGACTATGGAAGGGAAGAGAAGGATGCAAGGTTGATTAGGGGGAGGGAGAAGTCTAGCTGCAATGGAAGTCTAGCTGCATGAGTGGGAACCTTGGCAAACCCTAGAGGGACTTCTGAAGATGACATAATCATTCATAGATGTCCCGACTAAGACAGCCAGGACTTTATACTCCTGAATTGATCAATCCTTGAATACCATTGCCTCGGAAATGTGGTGTGGCCTTGAGTAAAGAATAGTATTCAGCTGAGGCACCCCTGAAAGGTTCCAACAAATAACGACTGTCTGCCCATAGCAATTCTAATTTCCATAGTAACAGGTTCTTCTTTCCTGAAGGGGTGGGTACCTGGATGGCACATCACATCTTCCAGCACATAGGATCTTCTTCCTTTTTTATGACTCAGGGGGAATGAGATAGTCACAGAGGCAGAGACCTCCATCAGGCTGAACCCATGGACTCAAAATGGGCAATAGCTGGAGTACAATTTAAACATGGTTCTGATTCCAAGGTAAGAGAATGTGCACAGGTGCACTGATCTTGGAGTCTGGAGACCATGCTTCTCCCCATTCTTTGTTTTGACCTGCAGCCTCTGTAAATCCACTTGTTTCTCTCTTCAATAGTGCATTCAAATATCTGCCTCACTTAGCCCCCATCAAAGCTAAAAGAATAAAATGAATATTTAAATAGAGTTACTTTATAACCTGGAGAAGGTTGCATTAATGTTTCCATGAAATTCTTTTAGATAATGCCAGTTATATTGATTAACAGTTCACATTGAGACCTTATTTCAGTTCTCTACCTTACTGCTTTGTTTTTACATTCACTTGATAGATTTTTAGTCATCAATAGTCAGAGTATTAATTGTTTCTAAATTTCCACACTTTAAAAAAAATGTAGTTAAGTATAGCAATACATGTCTTATCAATTGCATCTCAAAAACATAAAAGCAACAAAAATGCAATCTTTTGCCTATAGAGCCATTTCTGTTTGCTCTTAAAAAAGAAGCACAGTGTTCATACTTTATAAGATGGTTCATTCTAAGCCTGGGAAAAGTTCTTGTGCCCTGATAACACCATTTACTGTCATAAATACCAGAAAAATAGAAGTTGGATTCATGGATCTAATTCTTAATTTTATGAACTCTAAAAAAAAATTATGATTTAATTTGTACCACAATTTGACTTTTACCTCAATGGGGATTAAAATACATATATTTTATATGTGTATATATACATACATATATATTATTAAGATTAATAGCTAAAATATAATTAGTAATGAAAATGATGAGCAATAAAATTAGGTATTTTCATTCATATTGACCATAAAGGTAAAAATAGAGTATCTGTGAAACGTCTTCCACAGAAATCAAAAGATAAATTTGATTGCTGTAGTCATGGCCAAATAAGCCTTCATTTCTGGATAAAATTTTTCAAACTTTATATATATTATCTAACCCGATGTTTTCAAATCCTGCTAAACAACATCTTTTAATGGTGGCTTAAGTTCCTAATCTCATTCCTTTGATTTAGGACTTCTAAAGGCACTGAGAAAGCAAGATATCTATTTGAACAGATTATCTCCACAAAAATTCCAAGATTAATTCAGTGCTGAAATTAGCTAATTATTTACCCTCTGAAGAATAAAGGTGAGCCTTTATCAAAAGAAGCTGGGAAGGTCAGATTTGGGGTTATCACCTTGTACAGATTTTTCGCTATTACCTTGAGACAGAAAAGGGACTGAAGAATTTTAAAAAGAATGCTGAAAACTTTCCTCAATCATTCAAAATTTTGCTTAAAATTGGTATTCTCTGTTTTGAGTAGATGGACATTAAACATCTTTGTTTTCCAAAATATTTGTCTGGGTTATACAGGCAAGCAAGTGATCATATTACAAAATCTGCATATTTCTGACAGCTTCATATGCTTGTCATACTTGTATAATAAGCAGTAAACCATGAAGGCTGTAAAAAGACACTGTATAATTGTTCAGAGTTAGACTGACCTTTTATCTGATCTATGAGCTGCCTTGAATAATCAACCAGGCCTCATATCTACCCAGCTCCAAACCATGTGCTGCTCTGCAGACATCCTGACAAATGTATTAGAACTGAGAACTTGTTTTCCTAAAGGGCAAAATGACCAGAGATTCTGATCTGGACTCATCTATTGATAATAATGAGGAAAATTTCTTGCTCATTAACCAGATAGCTCCTTTTGGGGCAGAAGTGTCTTATTTGTATTTTAAATTCTAAACATGTTAATTAGCCTATCAGGTTGCAAAAGTTAAAATCATCTAGTTTCCTTGGGGTAATGAGGAAATATATCAGCATAGGTGGGGAAGTAAGAACATTAGAAATAACAATGTGTCCTGAACTCAGAAAAGTTCCCGGGGCTTCACCTCAGTATACAAAGCAGTTCTGACAGACCCTCATACATGTGTGGCTCAGTTCCCCACCACCTCCCTGCTGTGTTTCCTTTCTACTCACGATTATAATAACTATACTTTCTATATTTTTGTTTTCTTTTTTCTTTTCTGTTTCTTCTGTTTCTTTTTTAAGTCATCCTCATAGTTTCTTCTTTTTCTTGGCTTTATTGCTTCTTTACTTACCTCTTTCCATTCCCTGTTTCAACTTACTACCTTCTCTTCATAATAATATTACATATAGGATCCCACTCTTTTCTGTAGCTATGTTCAGCATTCTAAAAAGGGAGGATATGTTTGGTCATCCAAATATCATTCAACAATGGAGAATCCTTTTTAGGAGGAGCGATCACTTCAGACTAACACAGCTTCCTAGCAAACATAGTTTATTGCGTAGGACCAGGTAACTTACCTCCAATTCCATCCCCTGCCGCCAGATGGCCAGGTCATGTTTCAAAGTATGTTTGCTTCCTTCAGAAAGACATTGGATGTGTCAAAGCAAAAACAAAACCAGACATTTGTTAAAGCTGTGAACCAGATTTTACTCAATACCGTGAAATAGATTTTACTCATACTACCGGCAGACAGTATGGGAAAGAGCTGAGCTGCATTCTGTTTGTATAAAGATGCACTGGGTATTTTAAAAGGCGAATGATGGAGTAGAGAGAGGTAAAGAAAGGGAGCTTAATGAGAGTAGGGGAAGTGAAATATTATAAAGGGTTAGTCAGTGTAGATACTGATTAGGCCAGTCTGAGTACTAGCTGGCAGTTATCTAAGTGAGGATCCTGTCTTCCCAAGGATCCTATCCCTCCTGATGATTTCATTTCAAAGAAATGGCTTCAGGTCCTTGAGAAAGACACTCCTGAGTCATAGGAAATACATACACATTTCAAAGGGACAGAGAAAAATTCATACTTGTAAGATACTTTTACTAAATGTTAAGAAAGGGAGTTAAAGAGTTTATGGGCAACTGTTGACTAGAACAAATTCTTTTGACACCTTGTGTTTTTTTCAGACAGGAACTCAAAGGTCCTGGGTTGTCCCAGAGACTTGGCCTCAGGCTGTTAGACACCATGTTAAAATGTGGTCAAATTTCTTAGTGCAGGGTTTGGACAGAGTTGTAATGTGCCCAGAATTATTGCATAGTATTCAAGTACACAGACTATTTTGTGTCTCTCAGAAGAATTAGAGCCATACTCATTCAATTCCAGCATATACAATGGCGCTTGGAGTGCTAGCACTTGTTGAAAGACTGTATGCCCACATCAATGCATATATAAATTAGTATGAGCTGAAATAATTATATTTTTGTTTTAAAAAAATTAAACAAAGTACTTAGAAAATGTTCAGTGATCATATCAATGGCCACTGCCATTCATCCTCTATGTGAAACATGTCTTTTTAAGTGAAGTTATACAAATAATGGTTCTGTTCTGTATATGTTGAGCATCAAGAAACTTGGGTTCTCAAGTGTCTCCTGCCCAGGAGCACACACACAGCTGTGTAGGTTGTGTTTCATGTGAAGACACACAGTACAGCCCTGCACCAGGAGGTGTGGCTTGGTGGGTGGAGGTTACATTGAACTTCAGTTGCACTTGTCCCCGTATCTATAACGCCTAGGAAAACGATGCATTTCTCTAGTTCATTGAAAGATATCCTCCTTGGCTAGCAGTGGGCCTGGTTCTGCTGATGCGTATCTTTATAACTGTGTAAAACTCACTTAACTCTGAGAAGCCTTAAATTCTCATCTGTAAATAACAAAATGTGGTTCCACTGAATAGGAAAACAACTCTATTACCATTCTAAGACTTTGTGACTAAATTGAGAAGTGTATAAAAATAAGTAGACTCACTGTATGACAACTTTTGTTTGCATATTTCTACACTAATCTAAAAATAAAGTACTAAAAATGATATTTTATGGTGTGATTTTGGAAGCTAAATCCAAAGCCTACGTTGAAGTTCATTTATTCCATAATGTACTTTCCTAACGTTTCTACTTTATTTGTTGTCTCAGAAAAACTCATTGTTTCCCCTTTACTCTCACACAACACTTCTGACACTACATGTGTGGATTTTCCACACCAAGCAGTTTTCACCCTGAGTGGAGTTCGTGTCAGATCCCCTAAGTTAAGGGCTCAGTACTATCAGCCTGTCCTCCCTTCAGACACCAATTGCAAATCCTAAGTTGTCCCCAGTACTTCTGACCAACTGGGCCTAAACCCAAACCCAAAACCCCCTCCTTGGGTTCAATTATTTTCTATAATGGCTCACGGAACTCAGGGAAACATTTACTTATGTTTATCAATTTATTATAAATATTACATTAAAGGATACAGATGAACAGTCATATGGAAAAACATATGGGGTGGGTAAGGGGCAGGGGCGTAGTTTTCACGCTCTCTCTGGGTGCTCTAGCCCACTCCCCCAATCCCACCCCCACCCCCACTGCACTTCCATGTATTTAGCCGTTCAACAACCTTGAACCTTTCCAAACCCTGTCCTTTGGAGATTGTTATGGAGGCTTCATCATATAGGCAGGATTGATTATTAACTGAACCTACAGAACCCTCTCCTTCCTGGAAGATGGGGGTGAGGCCAAGAGTTCCGATTTTTTAATCATGGCTGATCTTTCTGGTAACCAGCCCTCATCCTGAAACTATCCAGGAGCCTACCAAAAGTCACCTCATAAGAATAAAAGACATTCTTTTTACCCAGGAAATTCCACGTGATTCAGGAACGTGGCCAGAGACCAAATATTAAAACAAAAGATGGTACTCTTATCACTTGTTTCTGTTTGTTTGTGTTGTTGTAAGTCATCCAGTTTGTGCAGTCTTTTTTTTTTAGCAGCCCTGGAAAACTAATATACCCGCCAATGCATGGCAGTTGTCAGCAACACTTCTGGAATCTGTAATGGCCTTTGAAAGATCCAAGTGCTTTTTCAAAATCAGAAAATCCTACCATCATCAATTTCCTTTAGCATTCTGCATGGACTAACCACTGGTCAGTGATAGAGATGCATTTCTCCAAATGCCCATGTGCATAGTTCAAAGGCTTAAGGTGATTCATCAAACTTTAAAAGGTGACTCTGAGTTTGGAAAAGAAAGGTTATTTATTTTTTTATTTTTTTATTTTTCTTTTTTGGTAACAAAATCCTATGAAAACACAGTTTAAATGGAAATCGTTTTTTTTTTTTTTTTAATTTGATAGTATTTTTTTATCTTTTTAATTACTTCTCAATGAAAGGAAATTGAAAAAGGGTGAATATAACTGTGGAAACTCTCAATAATTAAAAATGTCACCTGGAAACTTTAAGAAGTGAATGAAGTTTAGTATTTTATTTGAAAATAAGGGTTTCCCTATCTAGTGCTCACAGTTTGGTCTTCCCATCAGGATTACACAGCTGTGTCTACATTGAGCCAACACTGTGATGGAGGGCTACAGTCAGCCTGACATTTACAAAGGGTACTAGGTGGCCAGATGTGAGGTTTTTCCATAAGCTTTCAGATGACTCACTGAATGTTTCATTTTGATCTTGATTTTGTCGTTACTTTGACAATGGTTACTTTAGAAATGCTGTTGATACTTTAAATGGGTTGTTCAGAAATAAGTGGTGGAGGTGGCTTCCCTATCTTTCTATTATGTTATGTTTTTAATCTGTTTTATTATTGAAGATTCCCTGTCATGCCTTCATTTTATCACTCATTCACTCCTTTATTGAATATTAATTGTGCAACTATTATGTGCCAGCTCTTCAAATGTTTAATCCTTCAGTTTTGTGTCATTTGCAGAAAGCTCCTTCACCCAACTTCATACCCTTCCCGGGGAAAGCCTACATTTGATAGCTGGGGGACTTGGAGTTATCAAACTCTTGTCCCTAATTCTAATGGGAGGCAACTTTGGGAGGACATGTTTTGTCCCAGAGCTCACAGTGGGGCTGTCTAAGGCTGATATAGGTTAGAGAGGCCCTGGCATCCAGAAGAATTTCAGTGGTTGATCTCCCGCATAGGCCAGGGACGATTGCAGCAGAGGCCATTACAGAACTGGCCTAATGACAGCAGTTGGGATTATAGGATTAGAAACAGTGAAGACCAGCTAGTAGTGCTGAACCGCCAGAAGGCAGGAGCCTGTAATATTTATACTGGGTGACAAAGTTAGGGTAGCAGCCAAGAGGCCTGATGCACATAGAATTAAGGAGCTGGTTAAGAGAACATAGTATCCCCAGGGATACACAGCCCAATAAAGGCACTGCCAAGCTCTGAAACTCAAAGTCAGAAAGACCTATGCTTTGTCCCTGCTCAATTACGTACCATCTGTGTGGCGTTAGCCACCTCACTTAACTTCTCTGAGTTTTCATTTTTCTAAATATCCAGGATAATAAATCCTGCTTTGCTAGATTTAAATCTCTTATTCTATAGCAAGATATAAAAAACAAATTTCAGCTCAAACTACCATGTTTCCCCCAAAATAAGACCTAAGTGGAAAATAAGCCCTAGTAGTATTTTTCTGAATGATATCCCCTGAACATAAGCCCTAATGTGTCTTTTGGAGCAAATTAATATAAGATGTGGTCTCATTTTCGGGGAAACACAGTAGGACCTCAATAATAGGTAGCAATTGTTAATATTTTATCCATGATATTGACTAGTGATAATTAATGAAGTCTTCCTCAGAGCATTTAACAAAAAGGGCTCTATAAGCCTAAAAGTTTGGGGGCGGGAATTATACATATTTAAATTGGCTTATAAATCACAGAATAATCACAAATGTTATAGATATATTTATCTATTGTCTCTACAATAAAATAATGGGAATGAGGCAGGACCCATTTGGAAAAAAAAGAATAATCACCAATAAGCTACAGTAACAAACGTGTGATACATTTTCTACTCCATAGTATGAAACTTAGACCTTTAAATAAATACATTGGGGGGTAAAAATGATAGCTTCGAGGAAAAATTCAAGAGGAGAGCAAAAATACCTTTTTAGGCACTGGGTGATATAGAAAGATAATTTAAATAATAGGATTTCTATTTTTACAGTTAAAAGATAATTTTATATTATGCAGCTTGGGGTTGGCCTAGTAAAAGATGACATCTCTTTAATTCTAAATATAAATGCATGGCAGAATAGAGAAGACAGAAACAGCTTGTCAACATGTGACAGTCAGCTGCCACGTTGTAAGTGAACAATGATAGTAAATGGAGACATATGACATAAAATCTGTTCTGAGACCTAGAAAGGATTAACTTTGGCTATATTACACATTTTTCATGGAAATCAAAACTGAAGGTGAAGCTAACAGTATCTGAGAATGTATGGTCTCACTGTATTTTCTGAAATTAAGACACCCCTGCCCCAGCTCCCAGACACACTTAACCTCTCTAAACATTGTAGCTAATTTTACCTCCAGCATGTAGCTGTTCTGATTGGCAAAAATGTGACAATTTTTTAAAATCCTTTTGACCAATTTTATTTTCATAGAATTAAATCTTAAAATATTTGAATTCAGTTCCAGTTCTACTATATACTAACTATACAATTTGGGGTGGCTTAGTTATTTTCTTTGAGCATTGTTTCATCATCTATATACTGGAGATGAATAATATCTTCTGTAATCTATTTGGATTAGTTTACCTTTGTCTATTCATTTGATTATATTTTGATAATAAAATGATATTTTCTACATGAAAAAAATTTTAAACATTAAAATTTTGTGGGTCACGTATTTTTATTATCCTTGTGAACTGACTATTGACTGAACAGTTAAATTCAATGTAAATCTGTTTTGAATGTCAATTCAAACTTCGGATAACATGGAGAACTAACCAAATAACCTAACATTGTTGACCAGCATCTCACTACGGACTTGACTTTTAATAGGTTTCCTGGAAGGGAAATTTCATACTCACTTTCACTGTTGATATTTTCTCTCTGTCACAATTATTAAATTAACCACAGGACAGCCAAAAGGGAAAAAAAAAAAAAAAGAGTGAAGAGGGAAGAAAGAGAATAAATAAAAATCAGTAATGTTTATTGAGATACAATTTACAAATAAGATAAGATATATAGAGATTTGTAGTGTTCAATTTGATGAGTTTGACAAGTCTATGTATGTTACTACACTCCAATCAAGTTATAGAACATTTCCTTCATTCCAGAAAGTTCCCTCAACTGCATCTCAGTCAATCCCCTCACTTACCCAAGGCAATATTGCTCTTAATTCTATCCCCATAGCTTATTGTGTCTGTGCCAGCATTTCATACAAGTGGAAACTTACACTACATATTGATTTGTGTCTGAATTCATTTGTTTCAGAAAATATATTTGAGATTCACCCATGTTGATGTCTGTATCAAAAAAATACATCTTTTTTAAAAAAATTCTAAGTATTCCATTTCATAAATATAGCACGTTTTTGTCTAATCATTCTCTTCTTCATGGACATTTGAGCATTTTTCAATATTTGTGATTATGAATAAAGTTGTTTTAAATATTCCTACACAATCATATTTGGGCACAAGTTCTCCTTACTCCTTGGTAAATATTTAGGAGTGATATTCTTCAGGGTACCTTTATTTTTAAAAACTGCCAAACTACTTCTCCAAAGTGATTCTATATTTTATACTCCCACCCACAAGGCAAGAGAGTCCCAATTACTACTTATCCTCACAATACTGGGTATTTTCACTCTTCTCTGTGCTAAAATAATACTGGACAAGAAACAGTCTCTAAACTCAGTGGCATATAATAACAATGAAATATTTCTTACCCATAGTTTTGCAGATCAGCTGGGGCACTACTGACTTTAGCATGGATCCAAGACGTGGGTTGAATTGAAGCTGACTTTAAATTTCTCCTCAGTCTGTAATTAACAGCTAACTAGGTACGTTCCTTTGAGTGAAAAGCAGAATTACAAGAATGAATGGTAACACCTGCTGCATGCTAAGGTCTCAGCATAGAAATGGTGAAGTGTTATTTTGCTCACATTCTATTGGTCAGAGCAAGTCACATGTTAAATTTAAAATCAATAGAGTAAAGTATACAGTCTGCTGTTCTACTAGAAAATACGAGTTGCATAATAAAGAATGTAACTTACTCCTATAACAGACTAGTGAGCAATTGAGAATGATGCTTAGTGTTACTTTTCATTTTGAATATGCTTCAGCCTCTTTTGCTTTGATAAAACCTCACCCATCTGTCCAAAACCCATTATGCGATGGAGACTTATTCTGTGTGTGATCTTCTCATTCTGTGGTTTAATCTATAATAACATACTTTACTATATCACTTACTGTTGATTTTATTTCCACTTATTCCATCACTCTAGCAGAAAGAGAGAAAGAAAGAGACGGGGAGGTGGGAGAGAGGAAGGAAAAGAAAGGAACGAAAATAAAATTTCAAAGAAAAGGAAAGATTAACCACAGGTTTAAGACCTGAAAAGGGAACAAATATTAAATAGATATTGAGGAAATATAGTAATATTAAAATATGCCTATATCTAGTGTATTTAAAATACTTTCTATTTGCTATTACTCATTCTTCCTTTGATTTTCATGAAACATATTTTGTTTAAGCATTTTTTCCTAGATTTTTTTTCCCTACTAAAGCCAGTAGGATTCAACAACAAGAAGATTTTATACAAAATTTTGGTAACCACATTATTATTCTGTACAAATAATTGAGGATTACCTTTGTGGGCTAATTGTTTTGTATATACCACACATGTAAAAATTGAAAATAACGCTGTTAGGAAGGTGTGTTTCTATTCCTAACTTACAAGTGATGATACAAATTTTAGATGGTTAGCTCTATTTCCCAATGACATCTAACTATTAATGACAGAATCAGAATTAAAACACAGATCTGTATTAAAAATAATATTGAATATATTTAATTTCACAAATAGTGTATATACTTAAAAAATCAAGGAATTCTGAATTAAACATATCTTAGTTGAAATACTAAGGAAAAGTGTATAGAAATCTTACAGTGTCTAGAATGATCTTCCTCTTAACTTCTCTCTCTAATCCATTAATATTTTTTCAACTCCAATGCTAACAGCCAAAGTAAAGAGGCTGAGTGAGATGTTTCCTCATTTAATTCTTGTTAAAAAGATAATGGCTTCCATCTTTTTATTCATCTTTAGCTTTTGAAACTGGGAGTCAGCATGAACATATTCTGGGCAATTAGTGTCATCTGGAATAACTTTCTTTCTTTTCTAATCGGCCTTTTACTTTGTCCTCATTACTCACCACCAAACAAGATGTCTTCCTCTTGTTAACACTTTTACCTCCATTCCCTTTCAACTGTGATTTATTATCAGCATAAGCTATGTTTTTTGGCAAAAACAATTCCTTTGATTTGTCCAATCACATTAAGTTACGGTGCATGATAGAGAGACTTCCAAAGAGACAACCTTACAATTGTGGGGATAACTCCCGAAGCCTAAAACACCCTCAGAGTTCATTAATTAACATGCAAGTGATGAGTGTCCTCTTTGTCTAAAGCATGGCAGCGCTCTTTGCAGTGGGACTCTATGAAAATGAGACCAAGTCACTGACTATAAATTGTATTCAGTCTATCTAGACAGCTGTGAATGTGCATGTAAAAATATAACATATTATTTTAACAAAATGTGGACTATATGCTATAATATAGGTCTGTATGGATGCTGGGGTTACAGCAGTATACAAAGAGACAAAAATACTTGCTCTTATATTTTAATGGGGAGCACAAACAGTAAATAAAAAATATGGTGTATGATAACATACTTAGGAAATTGTAAGTGCTATGGAAAAATATACAGAATAAGGTGGATGGAAAGTGCTGGGAGATGTATGAGGTTTCAATTTTAGATGCAGGATCAAATAGGGCATAATGAGAAAACATGTGAGCCATGTGGAAACCTTGCTGATGAGTGTTCCTGGCAGGTGGATCAAACAGGGAAAATACTGAGTTGGGAGCACCTGGTAATTTGTATTCAAGAAATAGGGATTAAACCAATATGCTGTAGCAAAATGTGCAACCTGAGACTAATAGGAAATAAGGTAAAAATTGTAACTAGTGGAAAATTTTTGTAGGGTCTTTTAAGTCACTGTAAGTTCTCTGGCTTTGTTTTGAGGGGGAAAAAATGGGAAGGCACTGGCAGAAGAATAACATTACCTAAGTGTATGGGGACAAAAAATGTTTACCAAGAAATTAATTGGAGAACGCATCAGTAATCTAGGTTTGTGATGCTGGAGGCTTGAACTGGGGTGGCGTTGGTAGACGTGGTGAAAAGCTGGTCTTACCAGAGGTAGTGAGAACTTCAGAGTATATTTTGAATAAAGAACCATCAACATTTTATGATAGGTTGAATGTGGTGTTTGAGAAAATCACAGAGATGATTAAGATTTTTGAACCAAAACAATCTAAGATAGAAACGTTTAAGACATTACTACTATAGATTTATGGAATGGAGGTAGTTTGATACAACTATAATAATATTTTCTACATTGGTGAAGTAACTCAGGAAAAAAAAAAACACCTATAGATGAAACAGGTTTAAAATGGAGTCATCAGGGACTGGTAGGAATAGTTCAGAATTAAATTGAGGAGATTTTTAGAAGTTAGATCAAATGGAATGAGGTAAGTAGAAAATATGAGTATATATGATAATGTTAAAAGCAGCTGGGGATAATGAGGGCACACAATAATGCTCTTTAATTTAACTGGAATCTATTTTTATTCTAAGTGCCAATACAAAGTGCAATACCTATGTTAAGATATCCAATGCTTTGTTGGGTCCACCATGGTATGTTTGATCCCTTTGGAAGGCAGCCTTTAGCGACCAGTGGTTTTCAAGTGAAGGCAGACTAGGCATAGCAGTAACCTGAGAAGTGAGGTCAGCATACGCGAAATGCAGCCATTATCAAACCCTGAGTTCATCAAGCATGTTTCATTACATTTATCTGAGAGTAGAACTTTTGTGTCTGATGGATAAAGTAGTGAAATAACCAGGTGCCACACACAGAGATACTGGTGAACAATGTCAGAAGAACTATTTACTGTTTGCTTTCTATTACTCAATAAGTTAATGAAAGGTGCACTGCAGACTGTCTTTGACATACAGTCTTCTTAGTAAAGGTAGCATTATGCATGGGCTTTGTTCAGTCAAATGCCTGTGTTGTTGTTGTTGTTGTTGTTGTTGTTGTTGTTCTTCTTCTTCTTCTTCTTCTTCTTATTATTATTATTATCATCATCATCACTATTTCTGATTATGCAAATGTATGTTCTCTAAGGGAGCCATGTCGTCGTCTACTTAAGCTCTTTGGCAGAGAAGATGGGAAATCACAGTGCTGCATTTCCATAATATTGTGTTAGCTCTAGAAGAAAAATATTAGAAGCATAATGTAGTTTGTGTGTATGTGTGTATATATGTATATATATGAAAAACAATGCAATATCAAATTAGCATACATGTGCTATTATGTGTAATATACAATGCAAGTGTATTGATGTACATACACTTAAAAAGGGTGACTCCTCTGCAGTATAAAAGAATAGTTTCAAGGACAGTAGCCAGAAACCCACAGCTGGAATAATTTGTAGGAGAAGAATTCCTAACAGTTACTATCTAAAATTCATTTTCACACTTCCACCTTTGAAATGAACTACATGACCAGAATATGTTATTCTAATCACTGATTCAGAAGAAATCATTTATTACAGCTCTCTTATATGTGGAGAGAGGTACTTATCCTTAGCACGAGCCCCATGCCTGTTGGCTGACTTCTGTGTATCACGGATTGAATGTCGAAGAGCTCTGTCAGTCCCTCACAAAATTCGTACAGCCCCAGACTGTGAGCAATAGGCCATTTATTCCCTCACAGTAACTGCCTCCAGACCATGAGCAATTTTCCTGTAGAATGAGTCAACTTATCCATTCTCTTTTCGCATTGTTCTTCTCTAACCAAATTGTCTTGAAACTATTTCCCAAGCTTTGTTTCACTATTTGTGGTATTATTTAATTATTTTCAGACACATTTGAACTGAACAAATACACATGTGCTAGTAATACCTGTTTCACAGTAACATAACCACTTAAATATTAAAACCGTAATGTGTCTGTATTTACATAATTGAAAAGGTTCTTTACTACTGTTTATATCATGTTTTGAAATATACAGACTCCCAATCATTTTTGGCAGTGAGGGAGGATTCTCCCTAAATCCATATTGAGGTTTCTCCCTCCCTGTATTCCCTTGTAAAATTGTGAAAGACACTCACCAGATTCATTCAGCAGAAGAACGCTCAACTCCCAACGTGTCTGCGAGTCCTTTCCTATGTCAGAGAATAATATGAAGACATGCCTTGGTATCCGTTTTCAAAGAGCTTATGAGATAACAGGGACACAAATTACCATGATGCAAGAAACTAAGAGATTATAGATAAACCTACAATAGAATTCAGAAGAAGGAAACATACATTGGGGGAAATAGGAAAGAATTCAAGAAAAAGTAGAATTTTTCCTGGGCCATTAGATGACAGATTGCACATTTAGTCTTATGACTATTAGGAGGGTTGAGGGAAAGATGTCTCCAAAGATGTCTCTTGGCAGGAATGATATTAACAAAGATACTAATGGAAAAGTACTCGGCAGGATCAGGGAATTGCACATGGCTCTTAGTATAGGGTATAGGAATTTTGCCTGGTAGAGAAGAAGGCTATGTGTGGTCAGGTAGTGGATTATACAGTAATTTAGGTGCCATCATTGGGATTTGGAATTCTGCAATAAGGAATTTTGTAATTCTTTTTCTTTTGAGATTATGTAATTATTACATGTATATATTCACTTACTCTAATATATAATGAATGATCATTATAAAATATGTATCATTATTATTGCTATTATGATAGCATATACATGTATTATTAGTGTGATATATTACATGATTAATATATGTAGTATTTCATATATATGTATATGTATATATATATATATATATATGTTTATACACACACATATAACGCGTTACTGTTCTGAATATTATGTGTCATTTAAACTGAAAAGAAAGAATACACTATTAGATAGACTTTGTTATCCATATTTTACAAATCTGACAACTGGCAATCAGAAGCATTAAATCATTGCCTAAAGTCAGAATTATGATTCACAGGCCTGTCTGCTTTGACTCGTCCTATGCTTCTGAGCATTAAAACTTCCATGAGGTACTAAGGTAAATTTCTTTCTCTTATTCAGATGCTTCTGGTGGCTTTTTCTTCTTTTCATGAGCTCTAAATAGAGTCTCTCTGCTTTAAAACAAACACGTAGTCTTTCTGACAACAGATACATAAAATGGCCATCGATAACCAGCATTCAATAACCATTGTAGACGAGGTAACGAGGAGGACCAGACTTGGATCCAGAACCCCTATGTAGCTGACACTTCCCTGAAGTCACAACTCAACTGAACCTCACTTTCTTCCGTTGGATTACAAGGATCTCTGAACTCAATTATCTTGAAAATCCTTGCCAAAGCTGTGAATCCATGACAACCTACTCAACACCAGTATGAAATGCAGGTCTCAGTTATTTTATTATGTTCTTGACTTCAGTGTCTGTTGTGGTCATTTGTAGAAAAAAGTAAAACAATTGAAGTTGTTTTGAAGACTGTTAATTTTAAGTGAAGAGATCATCTTTGTTGTGTTTCAATTGTGGTATAGTGAAAAAAAAAAAAAAAAAGAATCCATGGGTTTATACCGTGGATCGTTTACCTACTGTTTACAAGCACGGGTTTTGGCATCAACCTGCTCTTGGTGATGGTATATGACTTCAAGGTATCTGACTTAACCTTTCTAAGATTTTAAAACAGAGACAATAATAATACCTATTTCATAGTGTTATGAAAAATAGAGAATGTATTACATAAAAACTGCTTGGCACAGTGCCTGGCACAGATAGCCATCAATCAATATACATGTATATTTTTACTAACTAGTAACAATTACAACTGCTAATAACTGATAATAATAAATGATAATTGATATTGCCATTATTGTTCACATAAGTACTTATGATTATGTAATTTAGACTATTTGAAATGTATAATTTAAAATACCACTGAATTTCCAATTTTGAAAATGGTATGCATTTCTTAAGTGACAAAACACATGGAATCTTTATTTCCGTAATGCTTTAAAACTAGACACTGAAAATCAGGTGCCAATTACAGAATTTCCCTAAGCTTGGTAAAGAGTAATTTCAGAAATTCTTTGATTTTTCTTTTAAGTTATAATAACAGAATACTAAAGTTGCCAAACCAGAAATCAGGCTTTTAACCAGAAACTTTTCTAATATGATATAATTAAACATTGTGTGTGAGAGAGAGAGAGAGAGAGAGAGGGAGAGAGAGAGAAATAAAATTTGTTCGCTTTATTCCTGAAAGGTCTGAGAAAAACAATATCTGAAATCCATATTTTGATAATTATTTACAAAAGCTAAGAAAAGAGATCTGTTTTCTCTTCTAATTATAAATGAAAGAACACATATTCCATTACATAAAGTTACGGTGTCTAAACACCAAACTAGCAAAATATGCATTGGTATCAATTTCTAATGATTAAGAGTTTGAGTAGGAAACAATGTCTTTCTGGTGTCAATTTTCTTAAAATATCAGTCTATTTTATTATTTAATTATAACCACAAGTTGTTTCATTTTCAGAGTAAAATAGCCAGTATTATTTTGCTCTTTCTGTGACTGTTCCCCAAGTTTATTTATACTTGTCCCAACTTTTGCCCTAATGAATGCATTATCTGTTCTTTCCTAATCTTGCTATGCAGGAAACGTAAGGGATATCAGACAGGGTTGCCTTTGACCTTAATCTTAAGTGCATTGCAACATTCCTGAAATCAAACCAGCGTGCCTATTCACGTCTCCGTTCCTGAAATCTCATACTTGAAGTGTGCTGTGTTTGTCTGCTTGATTTGCCTCAGGATAGAAAACTTGAACTTCCAGGCCATTCACTCTACCATGCCCCTTTGAGGTTCCTGAAAGCTGTTTTACTCTGGGGAAAATGAGATAGAGCAAGAAAAATGAGGATTCACATTATTTAATAAATGAAAGAAAGGCAGATTGGTAAGAAGAAATGTTTCATACTGTCTTTGAATTCTTTCACATATATGCATGCCTGTATAAGTTTTTAAACACTTTACATATATTTGCATTTTACATACTTTGTATTTTGCATATATATATATATATATATATATATATATATATATATACGTGTGTGTGTGTGTGTGTGTGTGTGTGTGTGTATATATATATATATATATATATATAATTTTTATGTAAGTTTCTATTGACTTTCCTACATTAAGACAGGGAAACAAGGAGTTGGTACTATGACCAAGTCACATACTTAAAAAGTTAAATCTGTATCCATCATAATGGATGAATCTCACAAGCATAAAATTGATCCTAAGGAGACCCAAGCCGTGCATCAGTTATGATTCCATTTCATATTAATCTATGCAGTTGGAGATCATGTTAGTGATCAGCCTTGGCATAAAAGTAATGATTGGACAAGAATATAAGGGGTATTTCTAGAGATGGATTCTGGCACATATGTTTGGTCACTCTGAAAGTGTATCAAGTTATACTGTTATGACATAGTACTTCATGTACATTTCAATTTGATTCAGCACAAAATTACCAAAAATTCTTAATTACTCATCAAATTTCTTTTAGCACTTGCTATTTGTATATATACCCTGTTTCCCCGAAAATAAGTCCTAGCCAGACAATCAGCTCTAATGTGTCCTTTGGAGCAAAAATTAATATAAGACCTGGTGTTTTATGTTATGTTATGTTATGTTATGTTATGTTATGTTATATTATATATTATACTATAAGACCTAGTCTTATATTATAGCAAAATGAGAGCGGGTATTGTATTAATTTTTGCTCCAAAAGACGCATTAAAGCTGATTGTCTGGCTAGGTCTTATTTTCAGGGAAACACGATCATAGCATTCTGCCAGATTTTGGAGACACATATGTGATTACAAGAGAGTCTTTCTGCAAGGAGCTTGCAGTCTAGTCAGAAAGAGAACAAACACTAAGGGAAATTCATACATTTAGTATGATAATTACTCTAATAAAAATGTATTGCACATAGCAATAATGCAGTTCTGAGGAAGAACACTTAGAAATGCATACAAATAAGCCTGTTCAAAAAGAGCTGATATTTGATTTGCCTACTGTAATGAGCCTGAGTTAGCCAAGCAGACAAAGGGTGCTCTAAATGTTCTGTATGTATCCTATTGATACTTGGCACTAGGTATCCCCAAAATACATTACTCTCAACATTTTCTCAGTTGGACTCTAGAAAGGATACTAATGAGCCTTTCTAAACCTAAGGCCAAGAAAAGAGCCTGTGTGTGTCTTCGCAGTGTCCCAAGTAATAGTGGCCCAGAAGCAGGATGAGTGCTAGAAGAGGATAAAACAGCCTCAAGGAAGGTATTGAAACTTAATTGATTTCCACCCTAATGGAAACATACTGTGTGTGACACATGTGGGATGGAATATCAAGGAATAGAGGGTCGGGGTGACGGGGTTGGGGACAGGGGTTCTGTTCCTCAAAGAGCTATTGTTTTTATTTGCAGTCCAGTCACAAAGATTTTCCAGCATTTTCATCAACAAAATCACCACTATATACATATCTTGATTCAACATCCACATGTACATAACATAAAACAAGCTCAGAAGCTCTAAGTCATTGCTACAACAGGAATCCCGAAGCATAGAACAGGAAACTTGAAGCTAAGAATATTAGCTTCTCAACGTTGGCGATTAGCTAAATTAAGATTTGTGTAGTTTGATGACAGGGTTTCAGAAGTAGCTTCAAAAAATGTTTCTTCTTATCCAGGCAAAACACAAATAAAACAAATATGTGAATATTTGGACCGGGGGGATTCAAAGCAAACACACACACACACACACACACACACACACACACACACACACACACACACACTTTCCTAGAAGGGAAGAAGCATTTCAGAAATACTTAGTATCTTGCCAGGGCTTCAACAGGTGGATACAGATGTTTAACTAAACTCCCTAATTAACTATCATTGCAAATATGAGTTTTCTTGAGCGTCCAGTGGGCCAAAAGTTTAGTTGAATGAATAGAAAAGCAGCTGTAATGAAAGTGTTTAAATTAATCTTAAATTTCTGCAAATATGCTAGCTCCCTCATAAAGGATTTTGTTTGTCTATATACAGAAAGTAAACTCTTTATTATGGCACACAAAGGTCTTCATCTCGATCCTGACTATCTTTCCAAACTCTGTTTTCCCTACTCCGTCACACTCACAAACGTGTTTCCACTACGGTGAGATCACACTTCTACACCTTTAAACATGCTCTTTACCAAGAATGACTAAACCATCAGAAGTAATACATAGCCACACTTTCACAATACTTAACGAAATGAAAGCTTTCCGTAAACTTTTGTGAAATGGAAAAATGAGAGAACATTAGATTTCATATGTAAGTTTAGAAGCATTATTCAAGGTTATTGAAAGATGCTAAATTTAAATAATCCCTGAACTTGCAATGATAATTACCTCCTCCACTGTCCTGAATCTTCATCAGACCCAGCTCATTTATTCTCACTGGGTGCCTGATGGAATGTTTCATGAGAGAGTCTGAGGTGAAATATAGCAGTTCTTGCTAACAGTTTTGACACAGAGTTTACGTTTGGGGTGAAGTGGAAGTATTTTTATTTTTCATAGCTTGGAGCTTGAAAATGAATATTTTTCATTTTTGTATTCCATTGGTCTGTGCTTATTATCTATTCCAATATCACTGCTGATTTGTGAAATTATCTTGACCATAACAGTACTAATAGTTTGCAATTTTAGAGGTTTGAGTATTTCAGGCACTGGCATATACTGACCATCTCATTTAACACTTTCAAAAATGCCATCAATTAGGTTTCAATAGATACACACTGTTATAGATAAGAAAATTAAGAAAAGAGATTTTAGATCTATTGTCCAAGGGCACATAGCTGATAAGAGATGGAGCCAATTTTAAAACCTAAAGAGCTCAGAGTACTTGTTCTTAGTTTCTATGCTATCATGTTTCTATATTTCTACTGTACTAACATACATTTCCCTAACATGTATTTACATGTATTTCTAGGCTCACAACTCAGTAATTTGTATTAACATTACCTAATTTGAAGTTTACTAGCATTTCATTTACTATATAAATTCCACAATTATAACTCAGATAAAGATCTTGGCTCCGTGTCATGAAATTAATTAATTGAACTAAATTCCAGATCCATTTACTTTAAATTAGAAAAAAAAATGCAATGGTTATGCTTGTGAAGAAAGCACACGTCCTTTCATAAATGCTTTCCAATATGACAAAAGCATGGGAATACAAAAATAAGAACAATTAGAAAAGAGGAAAGAAACATGGGGTTGATAGAAGTACCTCCAATAAAATGTGATGACAGGCAGACACCCTAATGATCTTTGTGCATTTTTCTCTACTTCGGGTAAAAGAATTGGAACTTTACCAAAAGTTATGTGCGAAGACAACTGTGGCCCTAGAATGCTTTCATCCATTCAAAATGCAATTTTAGAAGACAGCTCACACATTGCCCTCTCTTTCAAAGGGATCCTTCCACTGATACACAAAACATGTCTGTTCTCTTCCTCCTCACCCCTGTATGTATTTCCCCTAATCATAAACCATGCTTATTGAGATATATGCTAATATAGAAATATGCCTCAAAACAATACCCAGTTAATGGTATTTATAGTTAAAAAAAAAACCCAGATCATTTAATTCATGCCTTTTGCTGAATATCAACATATAGAATTTAATTTTTGTCGTTGTATTCTCAGTACCTGGGGAAAACTACAGCTCCTACAAAAAAGAGTTCAGTCAAATAGAATTAAAAAAAAAAAAGAAGAGAAAATATTTACACTGTACAAGATATTTTTAATAATGTATATATGAAGCACTTTATGATCTCATAAAAGTAAATTAATAGTTTAGCCCAAGAAAGTCAAGAAAGACGTAGTAGCATTCCAGCTTCCACCAGTGCTCTCCTGGAAGTTTGGGTGGGACACCTATACCTCATGATCTGCATTCTTAAGTTTTAAGAGGAAGTTTCCCTTGTAGTTGTTTGTTTCATTTTAAACATAATGCAGCTTTACTATTATCCATAATTTATATGTATTTTTAATTTGAGGTATAAAATTATCTAAGCCAAAAAAAAGTGCCCTGTCATAAATGCACTCCCAATTGGGAAGAGCATAAGTGGGAGATGGCACCCTTGTAAGTGGATGGAGGTCTGTGTGTGGGAGAATACTCAAGGTGGGCAAAAGCCTTGAATTATTGCTGACATGTTTGGTGAATGGTGGGGAGATCGGGAAGGTCAACTATAGGGCAAACAAACTTTGAATTCTACCAGCAGTGTGGTTTGTTATTGGCTTTTGGAGGATTGGGTAACATAACAATAATTAGACTTTTCTATCTGGAGATGTCATCAGACATTTTTAACATTAGTGGTTTCCCTGGATAGCTTTTAAATCAGGGTGTTCTCTTTTGTTCTGGGATACCATTTGCTGTTGGGAAGGGAAAGGGAGAATTATGCTTTCAGTGCTTGCAGTAACATCACTCTTAATTTCCACTCTATTCATTCCTCAGTCCAAAGAAATGCAGAAAGTAATGCCTGAAATTCTGTTGATGAAATACTACTCTCTAAACACTACTAGAATATGAAACAAAGTTTTTATGAGAGGAACTTTATTATTGATATTACTGTTGTTTCCTTATTTTAATTTTAATTTATTATTAGAGCATTTTTCTAAAAGAAAACTCATTCCCCACTTGAAACCAATTTTTATTTCCTCTTGCTTCTTTATAATGGTCTTGTCACTGAAAAGTCAAAGTGCTCTGTATAGAAAAATGCTACCCTTTTGTTTTGAGTTCAGTTAAACTCCTGCTTTCACTCTTCCCTGAAAAGAAAACACCTCCTCCTCTCTCATACACTTCAAGTCTTTAGCTTATTCTGTTCATTTAAAGTCATTGCTCTTAAATATTGCAAGCTGTAATTGCTTCTAGCAATATAATGCCTTAGCCCATAACATAATCATAATGCAGTCACTAAATATTTTTTACATGGCATTATTGTCTTTGGATAACTATTATGTTGGGTATTATAATAATTTCCTCTTTGTATCATTGTTGTTTGAAGATGTGTAGAATAAAACCCGCTTCTGTCTGCTGAGCAATTAAATGAAATATTATAAACAGAAGAGCTTATCAGTAAAGCCTGACTGTTTCCTTGCTGAATTACTGTTCAGCAGAGAAGCAGCTGCAGCCCAGAGTGTTCTAGGAAAGGAGACATTTCATTTAAAATAATGTAGGCAGGATGCTTCCCTTCTGAGGTCTGATACTCACTTCCTCTGTTGTTAGAAGGTGATAATAGGGCAGGCAATCCAGCAAGGTTTGACTGCATAAGAAGACAGGGAAGGATATCAAAACAGCCCACTCTTCAACTCGCATTCAGAAATTCTGCTGATCTAATAGAATGATAATAAAAACTGGCGTTTAGATTTTGAGTTTCATTCCAAGATCTCATCCCGTGCAGAAATCATTTCTCCTTTTTTTATAATGTGATTACTATCACTGGGGTAGGAGCCAATTACCTTTAAAGAGCCCAGTCTCCTATCTAAATGTTCTCATATCACCATCCATACAACACGTAAGGGTATATAGTATAATCAACAATTCGGGATTGTTCTAAGATCGGAGATTACTTTCCAGTCTTCTTTTTACAAGAATCGTGACGACTAAAATGATTCCAAGGCCTATTTTCACGTTGCAACTAGTCACGGTCCAATATGGGTCATTAGGATCATACACCTCAAAAATGTACCATGGAAAGATGGTAGCGAATCTCTATACTGCATGTCCTTGGGATGAGCTCAGACACTTATCTGTCTTCGATAGTCCAGTCCAAATCAATTCCCCCTTTCAGAATTCTTAGAGCATTTACCTCAATATGTAATATGTAAGCAATAACTTTCTTGCTTCCTTATGCATTATCATGAGCTTTATTTATTTAAATTTCCTTTAAGAATAAAACAATTTGAGATATAAGAGTATATCCCTCCCACTTTACATCTTCCAGATTTTAGTAGGCTTTCAATTAATTATCAACAATTAATAGATGCTCTAAGCAAGAGTTCTATACCAGATGGTTTTCTTATTCCTTTAAAATATATGATTCTACTTATGCATTTCAAAGCACAGCAAATGTGAATTATTTCAAAAAAGGAAGTGTTTCTGTGGAAGTGACAGACTTCAAACTAAATAATGTCTGTGGACTCCTTGAATTTAGGACTTCTGATTAATCATGGTTTATTCCACACTACAGTTGCTTTATGACTTGAATTCCAAGGATATCTAGACAAATTTCATTTATTTCAGGAATGGAGCCAAATATACTTGTAAAATCAAAAGTATTAAAACTAGGTAAATTTGGAAAGTTAAGTAGAGAATTACCTACAGAAAAAATTATATATATATACCTCAATACCAGAGAAGGCCCAGAGTTAATTAACACCATAGCTCTAAGCATTTCAAATACACTGCAACAGTAATCTGGTGGTAAAATACATGTTTATCTATTGTGATTCCATAACCTTAGCTACATGAGGAATTTCTTATCAATAGTAGCCCCCCTCCCTTGCATTCCTCTCTCATATCGCTATATTCAGTCAGAGTGTGTTATTGATAAATATTATCTATACTGAGAGTGGTGCCAATCCTACAAACATGCCTGCTTAATATAACCTTAGAAGTTCATGGAGAATTGGCAGAAATCTCTGGATTCAGCATCCCAGGGATGCAAAAGATCCTTCCTCCCACTCTCCTCCTTTTTGTCTTCAATATTTACTGAGCACCTGCTAACTGAATGGTAGCACTAAGAACAGAAAAGGCCATGTGAGACTTAAATGTCACCTGCTGTTCTTTATACTCCTACATCCAAGAAATAACCGCTCATAGCTAATTCTGCCTCCTAAAGGTCCTTATTACAGACACAAGTGAAGAAAAAGCTTCCAGAATAGACTTTTCTAAAATGAAGGTGTTTCTCTACCTTTCACTGGAACTGTTGCTCTTCCTTTCTAATACACCTCTCCTTAGACCCTGATGTCAATTTTCCACACAGCTTTTGGGGGGATATTTTTTAAGCAGTCTGTCCAATGGACCCCACCCCCACCCCACCTACTTAATCACTCCAGTGACTGCCTGTTGTACATCAAATAAAGTACATCAAACCACCTAATCTGAGAACCAAAGACCTATTTACAAGTGCAAATGAATCTCAGCCTATCCAGGTTTGCAGATCACACATTTGCAATAGCCAATTACAGTTAATTGTTAGCAATCTCTTGGGCTTTTCTCACTGTGTCTTCTCAGCCTGGGGTGCCCTCTCCAATACCCACCCCACTCACCACAGTGACTTGTTTTATGCAGTGGTCACTAACCTCCCTCTTCAGCCTGCCCTGAACCTCCTGGGCTGAGCCCCGCGTGCTTTTTGAGAATCCATGACATGTTATTCATACCTCTAACCTTGCTCTTTGACACAACAGTACATGTGAGAGGTGTGTCTGCCTCACTAGATGGTGAGCTCCTTTATAAGAAGGGATGTGAGTAATTTATGTTTATATCTGTACTGTCTGCTACATTGCCTGGCTCTTACATGGTTTTAAGAAATGCATTGTCCACACACTTAAGAGGGAATGATCTATTTGCCATAATAATAAGAACCTGTTAATATATACTGTCTAAATGCTAGGTACTTTGCATATCATTTCATATAATTTCCAAATCATCATGGCATATTTCTCTTATGTGACATCTAGGAAATTAAAGCCTAGAGGGTTTGGGGGAGTTAACCATGTGCTTTAGAGAAGCGAGAAATCAGGCAGTCAGTGGTTCCAGAGTCAACGCTTTGAATCATGACCTGGTACAAAGGGATAACCCGGACTATATAACTTAAAAGCCTGGGCTCTCACTGGCATGATACATATAAATACAGTTAATTTTCAAAAGATCAAAGCAGCACTACAGCCAGGAAGCCTAGGTGAAATTTCATAAGAGAGTTTAGGCTTGAGTCTGATTTTCTTTTCTGGCTTCAGATTTTCTCTTACTTCTCCCAACTGACCCCTTCAATCCCTCCCCATGCAGCATGAACGTACACTTTTGTAGCTCCATTGTGGATATTCTCATAAGAAGTAAACTTTTGAGTGTTTTTTTTTTCTGTGTTTTTTTTTAATGTCTCTTTGTATTTAATCTCTGAAGATAGAAATGGCTTGATCTTCAAAGATGCTGAAAATTTCGGTGACCTTGACCTCACTCTGAGAGCATGCATTATCTTTCGGAGAAAATTAACCAGATAAACATATGTTCTCATAAAATCAATAGCTGACATATCACATCTTACAGTGACCTGTCAAAAGGAAGAGCTACCATAAATCCAAGCATCTGTAAAATGTAAATTTAGAGGGCATAAAAAGCCTGTGTGATAATACAAAGCAGAATCTAGTTAGAGGAATATAGGGAAGATGAAAAGGATTTATGCACTAACTATAAACTTGAATACACTAAAAATAAAGCACCTGAATAAAATATCTCCTCTCTCTTTTGTGTATTGTCTAGTATATTGTCTAAAGAGAAGCAAAAGACAATTAACTATGATTGTTTAGAGATAGAAAGGCCCTTCAAATCTTACCTACAGTTGGAGAACAAAAAGGTAAAATGTGCTTTTTCTACCCTCTGGAACCAGGACCCAGAAAAACATCAACCTCTTTCTTATTTCTGCCAAAACTAAATGCCTTCCACCCTATTAGAATCTATTAAGAAAAAATCTTATGATTTTCTATTAATAGTTGGGTATCTTATGCTAGTTAGGTGTTTGCATTTCCAGGTTACTTTCTCAGCTAGGTATGAAAATGTATTCCTAGAGTCCAGCTTCTTCACATATGTTATTCTGAAAAAAACTGCTTTCACAATCAGTGATGGAGTATTGTCAAATCCAGTATTCAGTTATTTATTAGTGAAATTCTATAGTCTATACACTGTTGACTGTTTTTTTAAATTCGAATATTCCAGTATTTTTGCTAATTTCCTTTCTGATTTCTTCCTTTCGTTCTGTTCCTCCTAAATGTCATGGTCTCTTAGGCTTCTTTTCTCAGTGCTGTTGTCATTCTATACATTTCCTTTAGATGATGTCACCCAAGTGTAGCCTTCTGTCGTCATCTGAGTTATCAATGACCCTAAAATATGAATCTCCATCCTAAACTCTTCTCTTGATCTGCAGATACACCTGCCTCCAGGGCTTGCTAGTCAAATGTTCTAAAGCTGTTCCCACTCAA
This sequence comes from Rhinolophus hipposideros, assembly GCF_964194185.1. Lineage (NCBI taxonomy): Eukaryota > Metazoa > Chordata > Mammalia > Chiroptera > Rhinolophidae > Rhinolophus > Rhinolophus hipposideros. The sequence continues at coordinate 86,002,215 of NC_138051.1, forward strand.
TGTTGCCAGAGTCTAACACACTGATACACGCTCAATTTCTTTTCACCCTCCTGTGTTCACTGAGCCCCTAGGTGACTCAGCCGTCTCCACCCTTTCAAAGAAAGCTGTTCTGACACTTATATCTTACAGACTTTCTGTTGAACTTCCTCAACATTTGAAGCTTTCTCAGAAACACAGAAGCAAGCTGTGCTGTAGACACATGGCAGGGGGGCGAGGAGACAAAGAGTTCCCTGCTGCTCAAAATGCCCAATGATTTAGTCTTTATATGCCAGCTGACAAAAATCAACTGGGCAGCCTTCTGACCAAAGAACCCCAAGTGAGATGCAAGGAAGTCGCTTAACAATTAAGAATCATTGCAGAGCCAACAGGTGTTTACTTTTCAAGGCAAATGGAAGGGCATCTCTCAGTTCAAAATTGCGTTTCACGAAGCTGGAAGTCTTTAGATAGTCTGAACAGAAAAACTGACAAAGAAGGGAAAGGAGAATCAACTTGCCATTCCCTAGGAAATCTGGCAGCACCGCTGGCAGCATGAGGATTTCTTGTCTGCATTTTTTAATGTGGTTCAAGGCTTTGAAATGGAATTTCCTGAATCTAAAATATCAAGTGGCTATAAACCATTTTGTTTGTCAGAGTTTAACGGCCTCCCTCTGTGTGAAGGTAAGGTGACGGGAGCAAGCTCCTCTGAACTTGATAGCTCATTTCGAATTGGCTTTTTTTTTTTTCAATGGCCTGTCCTTTCTGAAACACCTGCCCTGATAGCTCTCTGGTCCTTAACATGCAGAAGCGATATTGAGGATTTCTAGTGTTCCTTCCTTCTGTGTAGCTCCGAGGATTGGAAGACAAGCATCAGGTCAATAGAATAAAGGGAATTTTCTAGGATCATAGACTTGGTTGTTCTCAAATTTCTAAAGAAATGATAGAAAATGTTTTTTTTTCCTACATTACAGAAGTCCCAATTCCTGCACACATCAGCTCTGGCTCATTTAGTGTTATATTCTGAAGCCCAGAGCTGTGTTAAATACCATACCCAACCAGAATTAAAAGTTTTTATTCCTTTTAATTGAAACCCAGATTTGTAAACTATTTACTGATCAAAGATGATATTTACAAAGTTTAATGAGAAATTTTGGTCTTCAAATAGTGATCTACTATTAAGTTGATTAATTTTCTAACATTTAAAGGAATCCACTGTTATTTGCCTTACCACTAGACTCTATGCTCCTTCATCAGCCCCAAATAAAAGCTAAAAGCAAGACTATTTAAAAAGCATTTTAATAATGGTTTAATATCGAAATTAGCAGAGTGCTTCACCAATGCTACTAGTTATTAAACCTCTATGCCATGGTGGAAACTGCCAGGAATTTTTAAGTGTCGAAGGCCAGTCTGCCTACTTAGTTTGGCACAGATGTTATCAAGTCCACTTATTACATGCATTCTAGCATGGCACTTAATTTTCCATTTTGATAAAAGTATGATTCTAATACCATTTGTTTTACACCACTGTTCAGACTGTTTGAAGTTGGGAATTTGAATTTCATCGTCTTCTATTTTCAGAAGTTGTTTTATTAGAGACTTTTCTCCTATTACCACTTCTAAACACTTGTCTGTACTTACTTTTTCCATCCATTTAACTATACTCTTCTTATAGGGTGGAAAGGGGGGAGAAAGCAAAAACAAATGTGATACTTAATTAGTTCTGCATTCCAGCCAATGTTTTTCCTAACTTAAAATACCATAAAAAGTAATTTCTTGTCAGAATGCATTTTTATTGAATTTCCTTCTATGCCTAACTTCGGTGGCAAAGCCTAGTCTTAGAGTCTTGCTTCAGTGTCTACACACTGGCACAAATTATTCGTATAGGATTTCAGGAAGCCATCAGTGGAGCTCCCCTGCTTCCTTCAATTAGAGAATCAAATCTGTATGCCAGATCTTAAGTTCTAGGGTTGTACAAATAGATGTGTTCATTCCTGGTAAGCGAAACACACATTTCTTGTATCAGATGCTGTCTTCATTCCATCCCTTCACTTCAGTTTTAAAGAAATGCAGGAAATTGTGTTTCTGGAGGATAACCTTCCTGGGTTTTGATGATATGTTGCTTTGAAGTAAAGACCACTATAGATTGTTCATAAACATCTGATTCTCCATAATTACTACCAGAAAAGGGAAAACAAGATCCTGTTTATACAGCAGATAAAATAAATATTAAGTGCTTCTGAGGCCAATATCAAGTTGTTTACAATCTGTCAACCAGAACATTCACACCCTATGTCAATAGATCAATTCTGCTATTAAGTAACATATTAAACCATATTTAAATGCCTGCATTTTCTAAATATCTCAAATTAATCCTCTAAAACTAAATTAGGAATAATACCACTAACTAATTGAGACCTAATTGGAGGAGTCTGTTTTTTCTGTTAGTCTGTTGTATGTCTAAATACTACCAATCAACCCTTCTCTGTTTGTAAGATGTAGTTAGCTGTGAGTATAAAAAGCAAAGAAATTACATGTTGTCAAAATGTATTGATAATCCCTTCCATTCTGATTATTTGAGGATAAAAATATGTAGTATATTGAACCAGCTGTTTTGATTAATATTATGAATATTTAACTAATATAGTATTTCAGTAAACTCTTTCTTTTGTGATTCAGAGTCTGAGAAAGTTCAAATATACTATGATAGTATCAGGGTAAAGCACAATTATGAAAACAAGTAAAACCAGGGATAAGTACCTGATTTGCTTAAGTAAATATGCCAAGTACAAGCTATTCAATATGAGGAATGTGGAGAAACTTAGACAGAGTCCTTTCAGCCTTCTAGAAATCAAAATAAGTGTAAAAATAAAAGTTTTACCGAAAAGGAAAGCATAAGAGAACCACATAGCATAGTGTAAAATCACATCGGGGAAATATGGACACCACAATTACGAGAAGAAAGAGAATTATGTGCAGTCGCTCAGGGAAGTCTTCTGACAGTGGCTGTCAAGGTTGGTATGGATTAGGCAGGCTGAGAGAAAAGGAAAAACCATTCCTGGTTGGAGGAACTTAAAAGCAAGAGGATGAACATAGGACTAAGCCTTGTATTTGGATGGCAAGTAGGAGACGGGAAGACTCCGGTTTCTATCTAGGCAAGACTGCGGTTTCTATCCTTTACAGCCAGATTATATAAGGACATTCATGTTAAATCACTATCATATATGAAAATAAGTATAAAATTTAATAAACTTTTTTCACATACAGAACCACGACATTATATAATTTAAAAATCAAAGGACAAAACAAGTGCCTTAGCACATGTTAGCTGCAGTATTGACTTGAAAACTCCAGAAACATCTACTTTAAATATTCAACTCCCTCTCTACTCCACTGATGAGCCCCTCTTTTCCTCCCAGTTCTTTCCTCCTCCGCCTGTCCAAACTATGGAGGAAACTAATTCACTGGTGTAGCATTTTATAAAGGATTTCATTGGTTTCCTTAGGTGTTCAGGGTCACTGTTGTCCTAAATCCATTTGTGAAACTTCAAAGAGCAACACGCAAAGCCGTAAGAGAGTTTTCTGATCCATTTGCCGCAGCCCTGGCAAGGTTATTTGGCAGAATGCAGATTTGAACCTACGTGTCCAGAGATTCTGATTCTGTGAATCCAGTATGGAGCCTAGGAAACTGCTTAAAATCCACATGAGACAGAGTTCACCTTTTAAACCACAGCCTCCTCTGTTTTGCATTCTTTGTGCCCTAGGTCTGATGGACCAAAATGCAAGTGGGAAATCATTGCTGAGTTGGAAATAACTTGGTACATCTCATAGAAAAAAGAAAAAGTAAAAAAAAATATTAAAAAAAAGCATGCTAGTAATGTTTGAGTTTATTTAAGTGGTGATAGCAATGTCTTTCTTGCCCACATAATGTGTGACACATGAACAACCAGTAGATATAAAAGCAGCACATGAATGATTATATTAGTTAATTTACATTTTCCACAGTAATGTTAATGACACTAAAACAGAAGGTAGATGAGGGTAAAGGGGATCAAATATACAGTGACAGAAAGATAATTGAGTCTGGATGGTGAACACACAAAGTGATATATAGATGATGTAATACAGAATTGTACACCTGAAATCGATGTAACTTTACTAACAATTGTCACCCCAATAAACTTTAATTAAAAAAAAAAAAGAAAAGAAACAGAAGAGAGCATGCTCTGTATCTCCATACATCAAAGCTCTTTCCTAACTGAAACAGCAGCCCCACAGGCATCTTTCCAGAAAAAAGTTTAATTCTTAATCAAAGTGTGTTACAGATCAATGATCATTATCAGCCTATCATGCACAGTGTGATTATTGCTCTAGATTGGCTTTTTAAAGAAGGTAGAATAATATTAAACAAAAAAGACCAATTTATTGCAGATCTCATGATGTTCACTGAAAACATTTTTTTACAGTGAAGACTTTCCATATCCATTGCATTCATGAGGTTTGTCTGTAGCATGGATTCTCTCATTTTGGAAAAGCTGCTTCTTCTGATTGAGGGCTTACCCATTTTCACTGTGTTCATAGCATTTATCTCCAATATGAATCCTCTGATGTTTCAAGGGATACATTCTTGGAAAGTGATTTCCCACATTCATTATTCCCATGGAATTTTGCCTACATAGATGCTCTGATGTTTAGTTTGACATAAAGTATGTTTAATGTGCTTTTCCATGTGTCTCACATATGTGAGATTTCTTTCTTGTAGCAACTGTCTGCTTTGTAATAGGATTTGATCTGACTCTGAAATTGATATCTTGTTTCCAAACATGTCTTTCTTCTGAGGAATTGGAATTTACTTCAACTTTCTGCGCAGTAAGCACATCCCCAGAATTCTCCTAACCTGAAGAACTCACCTTATGAATATTTCCCCCAATGCTCATTTCCCAGAAATGCCTGAGAATAATTTGATCATGGATTCGCAGTTTCAGATAACCTCTCCTTATGGAATAAATCGATTGCATTTAATGTTCAACTGGACAATGCAATAGATGTAGATACAAACTACAAATATTCAAAGCAAGGGGCACAGTGATGGCTTCACCTTTATTAATGTGCCTTGATTACCAGATAAATAAATAAACATGTCTCAGAGATAATTTTGTGAATAGTATTTCTTTGAAGTCTGGAGTCCCCTCCCTCAAATGTAGGAAAGTGTAGAGTATCTACTATCTCCAATAAAGCTTGGTGAGGGGGATGTTCAATGTGAGCATTAGGAAAAGTAATATACAACTCCTGCACTTGAGAAGATACAGGGCATTTTAATTATTGCAAGGGACTAAGCATTCAAGTAGAGACTTTAATTGCAACTGAAAGTTCCTTTAGGTCTTACCAGAGAATGAACAGAACAAGACTGAGCCTTTGGAGTTCTTATCCAGGAAATGGAATGAACTCCCCAACTGAGAGAAAATTCCAAAGGAATGGTGGAGAGAAGATAGAATTGTGTGTTGATGACATATCTTAACATTTGTCACAATCAACATTCAACCTCTGTGAATTTTGGATGCATCTGTTTTCATCATCTGTACAACGCCTTCCTCTGAGTTAATGATCAAATCCATCATCAAGGAAATGTATAAAATCTATTGAGGAGACTCCACTTGGATGTCCTTCCTGGGTAAATTTTACAGACAGTTTAATAATACTGAGTCTCACAACTTGACAATGTGCTTCTCTTTCCCGTACTACTTTTCTGTGCTATATCTCAAGGTTTTGCTTTTAGAAAAGGAAATCCCAAGACATACAAGAGGAAAACATACCATCCCAGAGTGTTTTGCTGCCCTTTTGTCTTTGAAAATGGAAAGTAAATGTTATGCTTATGAATACTAGACTTTTCCTTAAAACAAAAGTCTTAATTGGTTCTGGGAAGACTATGTCCTTGATCCCAGTGTCGATTCACTTAGTTTGGTCTTTGAGGGCAGTGAGAAGAAGGGGTGCGCATGTCTGCCGATCTACAAGTAGTCTCCACCAGGTCAAGTGGAAACATCCACCTAAATGTTACTTTATTTTGAACATGAAGAACGATAATTTTTTTTTCCCTATATGTCTTTGAAATATAGGAAATAAGCTATGCCATTTTCTAACCAAAGAGCAACTTCAATGGGACATGTTTTCCTCTGTAACTGTAAGTCACAAATTTTCTTCTCAGAAATGACCTGTAAATTCTTGTAGTACACTATTGAACAAAAGTAAGAGATGGTCACAGACTGTTAATTCCTTCTGTTTCCACTGAGCAGGGAAGAAATGAGTATACGAGTATCATGTTTCCCCCAAAATAAGACATAGGCAGATTATCAGCTCTAATGAATTTTTTGGAGCAAAAAATAATATAAGACCTGGTATTATATTATATTATATTATATTATATTATACCCAGTCTTATAGTAAAATAAGACCGCATATTATGTTATATATTATATTATATTATATTATATTATATTATATTATATTATGTTATGTTATGTTATGTTATGTTATGTTATGTTATATTATATTATATTATATTATATTATATTATATTATATTATATTATATTATTTTGCATTCCATTACATTATATTATAAAGACCCAGTCTCATATTATAGTAAAATAAGACCGGGTCTTATATTATTTTTTGCTCCAAAAGATGCATTAGAGCTGATGGTCCGGCTAGGTCTTATTTTCAGGGAACCACGGTATGTTCTCCCAGAAGATTTTCAGATGTAGTGATCATTTCTCTTTCTCTTCCTCTTTTTTTTTTCCTAAAGAAAGTTGGCTTCCTAAAAGGATCTCCATCTTCAGATATTAGGGTCAAACTTGCGCTACGGTAACCACATCCTCACTGTTCTCTAGATGTTTTGTCTTTACCCAAGCCTGGATAGCCCTGGCCTGGTGGCCAAAATCTATGTATAGTATGAATTTAGAGAAATTGCCTAAAGTTATAGGGATGAATATGTGATATAGTACTCCACATTGCACCATGTCTATTTGTTCAAATTAAGTTTGTGAAAACTAATCTCAATGTCTGCTCTACTGCATGAATATCGGTGGAGTCATTGATAGCAAAACCACTGAAGTCAGTTCACATTTTCAAAGGCTACAGAACTTCCAAAGATCGAAACGTTAATTAAGTATATTAAAATAGTTTATCGGCCAGAGTTCTATTTCAGGAGGATTTCTGAATGTCTGGGTCACAGCCCTACAAATAATCTTGGTCAAACCATCTTCTTATCCAAACTTGGAACTGAGGAGATAAAGCCATATTCAAAGGCCAGTTCTGAAATGAGATTTTTCCGGTGGACATGAAAATGTGATCTATATCAGGAAGTCAATTAACATTAAATTGAATTAGATGATAGCTTTGTCTATACCTATCAATAGTGTTAGGAAATTCTATTTTGTAAACTCACTGTATTAGTCAGGGTTCTCCAGAGACACAGAACCACTAAGATGCTGTGATAGGGGCTCTTATGAGTCAACTACACTGGATCACAGGATGCCCAGAGATCTGGTTAACATTATTTCTGGGTGTGTCTGAGGATGTTTTACCTGAATCATTGAACTGAGGATAGTGAGCTGCTCTGCATGTGAGTGGGCATCTTTCATTCTGCTGAGGGCCTCAATAGTACAAAACACTGGAGGAAGGGAGGATTCTCTTTCTCTTTGCCTAACTATTAAACTGGAACATCAATTTCCTCTTGCCCCCAGTGCTCCTTGTTCTCAGATGTTCAGACTCAGACTAGAATCTAGACCATTGGCTCTCTAGCTCTCAGACCTTCAAACTACACCACTGGCTTTCTTGGGTCTCTAGCTTGCAGAGAGCAGATTCTAGGACTTCTCAGCCTCCATAATCATGTGTGCCAATATCTTATAATAAATGTGTAATTATTGGTTATATTTCTCTGGGGAACCCTGACTAATGCAGATATATACATATATAGAAATAAATTTATTATAAGGAATTAGCTCACATGATTATGGAGGTTGGCAAGTGCAAACCTGCAGTGTAGGATGATAGGCTAAAGGCCAAGTAGAGCCAGTGTTTCAGTTCTAGACCAAAGGCTGGAAGGATGGAGAATTCCCTCTTGCTCTAGTAGGTTTAATTTTTTGTTGTTGTTCTATTCAGGCTTTCAACTGATGGGATATGGCCTCCTCACATTACAGAGGGCAATCCACTTTGTCCAATGTTCACTAATTTATATGTGTATCTTACACACAAAAGGTGCCAAGTTGATACATAAAATTAACCATCACACTTATAGAGACAGAAGAAAGAACTATTATGTTATGATCAATTATTAGAAACAACATAAAACAGTAGAATGCATGGAAAAATTTGAGAGTAGAAAAAATAAAATTGCATGCACAGGATCTATGGCTGTTATCAATTTTGATTTTCGGTTTTGTTTTTTAAGAAGTTGGAACTGAATGATTAGTCAAATCTCAGCTCTAAAATTCTGAATGATAATGAGTTCAGTGGCTATAAATAATATAAGATAGAAAAATATAAATGATTTTTATATGGTCAACACTGAATTATTTAGAAACTAGTAATTCAATTTGCAGTTTATCCAAAAATGCTTTCTTTCACTTTTCATCCACATGCTACCATTCGGATAGGGTAGACCTTATCCAAAATGCACCTCGACCTTGTGGTCAGTTGCTTCCTATAAATGGCTGAAAGGTAAAATTATAATCAATCAATTTTGCTATGGATGACTTTTCTATGTTATCTATAAATTTCAATTATATACTCTTGAATTCTCCATTATTATAGATGATTGGTGGTTTATGTAATCGCCATGGAGTAACAAAAATGTTGAATTCCAGAAATTATTTGAAAACCAAGGAAACTAATGTTATCTAGAGATTGAAATATGTTAGTTAATGAGTCTGATTTTATAATGATTGGGTGATTGATAAAAGGCCTTTGCACTTTCCATTTCCAGCAATATTCATTCATTTTTTGTTTGATAAAATGTTTTAATGAATCATATTAGTATTGCAATAGGGTATTAGGTAGCCTAAAGGAGACATTTATTTTATTTATACCTGAGTACTCACTTTGACTAATATGTCCTTTTAGAACATTTGAGTAGATCTTGAAAATAATAGGTACTAATTCAGAAAGAGCCCATAAACCAAAATGTTTCTTATATTCTTGAAAGCTCTCTGTACTGACTAAGTCTTAAATGTGATGAAATTTTTAGACTGCTGTTCCTTAATTGATAAAATTTCCAGCTTGTACCGATTAACTACTATTTTATAATTTAATTATTATCCTTCATATTCCCTAAAATGTATTTTCATTAAACAGAGATAGTTATTGTTTTCATCAATCAGTCAAGATGAAATTACAACAACTGATCTTGAATTCATTGATAAATAAAAGAACAAAAGAGCCAAGTCCTCAAAATAAATTGTACATGATTCCTTTTAAAATATATTTGTTTATTTTTGCTGGTTTGTGAGTAGTATCAGCAAGCTAGGTAAGGTTTGGGGGAGGGGGCGTGGTTTATTATTATCACAAAATATGCAAAGTACTCAGTAAACATTTAGAAATTTATGTACAAAATAATACATCTATCAAAGTCTTCTAAAATTATTTTAAATATTCACTAAATAGAGAAATCCCAGTCACAGTTGAAAATTTTAACAAACCATCTCTCAGCAACTGAAATAACAAGTAGACAAACAAGAAAACTAGAGTAGACACTTCACAATCTGTTTCGTTAGCTAGCATAACTGTGACACCAAAACCTGAGAGGACAAATAAGTAAAGTGAAGACCAATAAACCTGTATGCACCAACCTTTTAAAAAATATTACACTGCAATCAACTTCTGTTCTTTAGAAGTAATATTGAAAAGTAATCCCTCTCTGGACCTGAAGAGACATTTCTCCAAAGAGGATATACAAATGGCAAATAGACATATGAAAAAATGCTCAACATCGCTAATCATCAGAGAAATGCAAATGCAAATCACAATGAGATATCACCTCACCCCAGTCAGAATGGCTTTCATCAACAAAACAAATAGTAACAAGTGTTGGAGAGGCTGTGGAGAAAAAGGAACCCTCATACACTGTTGGTGGGAATGCAGACTGGTGCAGCCGCTATGGAAGGCAGTGTGGAGGTTCCTCAAGAAATTACGAATAGAATTACCATATGACCCAGCAATCGCTCTCCTGGGTATCTACCCAAAAAATCTGAAAACATTTCTCTATAAAGACACGTGTACTCCAATGTTCATTGCAGCTTTGTTTACAGTGGCCAAGACATGGAAACAACCAAAATGTCCTTCGATAGAAGAATGGATAAAGAAGTTGTGGTATATATACACAATGGAATACTATTCGGCATTAAGGAAAGATGATATAGGAGCATTTGTGACAACATGGATGGATCTTGAGAGTATAATGCTAAGTGAAATAAGTCAGACAGAAAAAGCAGAGAACCCTATGATTTCACTGATATGTGGTATATAAAACAAAAACAACAAAGGACCAAGATAAACAAATGAGAAAGAAAAGTAATCCCTCTCCCTTTGATAAAGGTCCATCAAGGTTTTGCTCTGTATCTGATTGATTGTCAATTTTAATAACTAATTAGCAGCCTTCCCAGTCATAATGGATTAGCATGGAATTAATCTCTGCTGACTCAATTGTTTTACCTGATAGTACCTCTTTGAATGTATTTTTTTTTAATTCCTTGTTTACTCAACATTTCAACCAGCTACACTAAAATAACATGATACAAATCAGTTGGAACTTTGCAACTTTCAAGATTTCAGAGATAAAGAAATTACTATTATGTTTATCCAGACAAGATTCTGATACATAATAGGGCTCTTACTACCCAGTTGAAGTAATAATAGTCATCTTTGTTTCTGTGTCTAGAATTTAGGTTGACTGCGTTTAGGTTAATGCGTTTAAATCAATGTTCAAGTTGACTAAAGAATTGAAGGTGATTCATGTTTAAATGGCCTTCTATAAGAGGTAGTTAAGAAGGGAAGTCAACACTCTAGATACTTTGGGACTCACATTTCTTCTAGAATGGAGCAAAAATAATGAAGGTGGTATCTTTTATTTTGCTATGTATTATTTCTCTTTGGGTCAGATAAGCAGAGATATCTGATTAAGAAAGAAATACATAATTATTTTCAATTTTGACAAGTGCTAACAATTGCTATCTGTTTTGTGGAGTTAGAAACTCTCAGGGGATTTAAAGAACACTCTTACATTCCTTTCACACAATTCACTTATGCACACAAGTGAAACAAACTAAATCATTTCAGGCATGCTGCAGTCCATTCATGGAAGAGCCCAGAACCTCACATGAAGATGTACTAATCTACAGCTTCCTTTCCACATTCAAAAACACTAATTAATATGAGGCTGTTAAGAGGAATAAACAGTAAAGATAAAGATTATTTTTTCATGAAATACTGTGACTCAGTAACTTAAAGCCAAATTCTCAGTTTTATTAGAAAATAATTAGAGCAATAAACATACAAAATAACACTTTGATAGTACACCTAACCCAACCATGAGTTGTCCCTGAGACATTGGACAAGGCATTGAATCTGTCCAAGATTGTTTCTGAATTGTTAGTTCAGTAAACAGCAATGGCAGCTTTCACACAAAGTTATTATAAGAAATGAATGAAGACATTCTCCTGAAATATCTCTCATTGTTTCTGGAACTTCGACTGTTTCTGTCAATATTCAATGAAGCCACATAAAGCAGATTACAGGGCTCAGGCCAGAATCACCAAGAATTCTCTAGAAGAGCTGCCTTTATGTTCACAACCTGACTCTCAAAAAGTCCTACAAGGAACTTTTCTCAGAAATGCTGACATATTGCATCACTGAAACAACAAGAAGTGCAAAAGTATAAACAAAGCTAGGGCCCTTGAAATTTCAGAAAATAAGCCCCAATTAACATCATCAGCCAGATGGATGCATTTAGTATGTCTGTTGCAACACACAACAGACATTGAATTATAAAATAATATTAATATATAATTAAATATAGATAAATATTATTGACACTAATACTTAAAATAAATGATAATATGAATTATAATTAAGTATTTGTGAATACCCAAGCAGGCACCTTTGGACAAGAGGTAATTGTGTATGTAAACAGATGAACTATAGACTTATTGCCCAATGACCAGTTGGAGTACAAACACAATGCACGAATAACGTGCACATTTGATAACAAACAGACGTGGTTGTGTCTAATATGAATCTTCATAATTCAATATGTCATATTTTATAATGGATGTGCTTAATGCACTCATGTGAAATAAAGAAATGTTTTCTGAATTTTGGTGGCTGCAATTTTTCGTTGCTTTTGTGTGGACCATCATTCTTAGCTGTTACCATTTTTATTGTCACATCTGGCTTATAAGTCTTCAATTAACACTTGATTTAATGGAATCATAGTGTTATGAAGCCTCTGTGTAAGAGCTCTACAGCTGTTAATGGTAGATTTAAAAGGAATGATATTTTGACCCCCAGACAAGATGAGTGCAAGAAGAAAGAGCTATTCCACTGAGTACAAGAAAGAAATCATGGAGGACTCCCAGGACAATAATGTTATAGCTTTCTCTGAAGAGAAGAAGTTGGATCTTCGAATGGTCCAAAAATGGAAAGCATAGTACCATAACCTCAGTCAACAAGTGGACGAAGGGAATGCTAAGAAGCGCAAGTGTGGATCAGGTCAGCAACCATTATTTCCAGAGCTGGAAGACATCATCTGTGAATGGATTGCTGACAGGAGAGCAAAGGTTTTGGTTGTAGTTAGGGCTGATATTCAAGCATTTGCCCTTGCAATGGCACCACAGTTAGAAATATCCCCAGAAGAATTCAAAGCATGACAACACTGGCTGGGTGGCTTTCTTCAACGATATGAACTGTCTCTAACAAGATCAACACTGTTCAAGCTGAAAGATACTGAAGTTATTAAGCGTGCACTTGCATTGAAGTCCTGTGTTGATGGCATCGACTTTTCTAAATATCACCTCTCCAACTTGATTGGATGAAACTATAGTGTTTATGGGCCAAAGATCTCAAATGACAATTGATCAGAGGGGTGCCTCATCAATCTACATTCCCTCCACTGGTTACAAAAGTGCATGTGTGACCTGTATTTTGGCAATTTGTCTGGATGGAAAGAAATCCCCACCTCTTATCATCACTAAAGGCAAGAAAGATAAGGTTGAACATGTTTCAGGCATTTATGTTCTTGAAACTGAAAAACCCTGGTGCACATAAGCAGTTATAAGGAAGTGGGTCAATTTAATGCTGCCACTTGTTTTGCGAGATGGCCAAAGAGGTCTGCCAATCTGGGATTCAGCCAGCACTCACCGCACTAAAGACATGAAGAACTTCCTTGCAGAGAGAAGAATAGATCAAACAATGATTCCCATAGGTATGGCTGCCTATCTCCAAACTCTTGATATTGCAATAAAGAAGCTATTCAATGACCATTTGTGCATGGAAATCAATAACTACATTGAAAAGAGAATGGAGAGAAATCAGCGTGGAAACTTTGTGAAGCCTAGCCTGCAAGAGGTCGTGATTTGGGTGAAGAATTCATGGGATAAAATCACTGACAGCTGTGTTGCCAATGCACTATGAGCTCTATTGTTGGACAGGAGAGATTGGGGCCAATGGTTCTACAGGAAATGGAGTTGCAAGAAATTCAAGCTGGAATTCGTGGTTTGGAGAGTTATGATGATGTTCCAAAAGAAGATGATATTACTGTATTTGAATAAATGTAGATTTTTGTACACGAATGAATGACTAAATGTAGATTGTTGTACATGAATAAATGTGGACTGTTGTACATGAAAAAAATAAGACATCCCCTGAAAATAAGTCTTCATGTGTCCTTTGGAGCAAAAATGAATACAAGACCCAGTCTTATTTTTGGGGAAATACGGTATCTTACAAGTGATAAAACTGAGGTAGAAACATTAGATAATGTACCCAAAAGCATGCATTTGGAAGTGGAAGTATCAGAGTGGAAGTCAGTGAGCCATGGTTATCTTCTGTTAAATTTGAGCATACCACTGTACTAATTTTGCTTTTATTTAAAATAATAATAAAAATAATAATAAACTATATAAAATTATTTTTGTAATTTTGTAGCAGATTAATTTTTGCAGAAGTAACTTTTTTTCCTAGGCAGTAGAAGTCCATCTAGAGACCCATGTGGTCTCAGGGTAAAGTTATGACTCCTTGTCTCTCTTAGCCAAGATTCTCTTACCTAATAGATTTGAGTTTGTCCTTAAATATGTAGGTGTATTTTCCTTAGGACATAAATTCTACTGAAAAGGGCGATGATAAGTCAAATCAATATCTTCAAAGTTTTTTTTGTTAATTGTTGTTGTTTTTTTGCTCTTACAGTTTCCCCCAGTTAAAATATTTTAATAATATGGAATTTGAAGCCATGTTACGCTCTGAAGAAGAAAGATACAGTCATGGGGGGATATTAGGAGACAGGAAAACTGTCTATACTTGATAAAATTGGTTCAAAGTTTGCCCAGATCCCAGGAGGATAAAGAGTAGTAGAGAATAGAAGGTCAGAGAAGGCATTCACTGCTCTTCCAGGAGATTCAGTTTTAGTATAAAACCAATAATCCTATGAGAAGTAAAGAAAATTATGGGATTAAATACACAAAAAAATGATAATTTTTTTCTAGAAATTTCAAGAGAGAGATAACTGAGTTGAAGTTGCCAGCTCTACGCTTTCATACATGCCTTCTGATTGAGCCCTTCCTGTAATAACCCCACATTCTGAAGGGGGCCTGGTGAATACCGATTAGTGGAAGGTATGTCCCAGAACACCACACGTGTTACGTTAGAAATAACCTTCAGGGCTATCTAACCAAACTCACACTAGACTGCAAGAATACTAAATAGGAGCCGCGCGTGATGTAGAAGCAGAAAAGAGAACGCATGAGAGGAAAGGGATGATGATAAAATCACGTGGAGCAGAGAGCTCAGTGCAGTAGCACGAGGCAAGCTGAACACATTGCGAGGAGCTGTACATTGCACGCAAAGCCGTTTGAACCCGAGCCTCCTCACCTGGGGCCATTGTGGTGGCCGAAATGATTGTCTTCCATAAGACGTGAGCTCGGCATCTGGGCATAGTAGGGCTGTGTGGTTAAACTTGCCTTAGATGTTGTCCCAGGCCTGGACCGAGTCTAGTTGAAGGACTTGCAGTCTTGGCTTTGTGGGCAGTGCGGTCATTCAGAGACAAAGCGCCACCGAGATTTGAAATGAACAGATTAAGCATGCCTGTCACTCAGCCCGGCTGTGTGTGGTGGCTAACGCGGACAGCTCCGCTCTATTTGAGCTGCGTCTCTTGGGAACGATTTTAAAAGTGTGACTTAAATGGAGTCACTGTAAATGATTCTGTACAAGGCAGGCTTTGAATATGCCATATGGGAATCCGGCTGTTTATGTCAGAGAATAGATGACAATTTGAGAGCTGAAAGTAGTGTTGCATTTTAAATGGAGGGCATTCAGATTTTAAAGTGTTCAAGAGGTGTGACTAGTCTCCACTTCCAAGATTGAAGATATTTGTATATTAAATATATTTTCTAATTTCTGACGTTTAGCATTTATCTCATTTAGAAATAACAAAGAAAACTTACAAAGGCATGCTGGCAAGAAGTGGGAAGGTGAATCTTTGAGACCTGGGTTCTCAAGCTTTTATTCCTGATGATTTTTGACGACTTCTCAAATTCAAATCTCAGACACAAACCACAGGCAGGCAGATTGTGAAATCTGTCACCCCATTTATTTCCAGGCTTGACTCAAATGATCCATCCACTAAGTGGATATTACCTTCCTGCATCACAACTCAACAAGAATTCCTCCTAAAGATGCAGGATCAAAAATAAAGATCTTTATGATCTGTTCAGAAAGAGGAATAGATATAGTCCCATCAATAGTTTGCCGCAAGTACCTGACCTCTGCCGGAGTCCCCAAATACTTATGGAGAACTATTTATAGGAAAATGAAATTTAACTCAACAGACAGAAAGACTGTGGTCAGACATGATGACAGCTCTCCATGTAAGTGTATTCCACAGAAATATGAGGGAAATACAAACAACAAAATCCCAGAAATATTTCAGGCAGTGACAACATTCATTCCTGGGAGAATGCTCAGGCTCACATGTGCCTTTAGGGGACAATTTTTATCTGATTCACTCATTTTTGAATCCCAAACTTCTAACATCTGCCTGGTCCATTTCAGGGACCGTCGTAGTGAGTCTATAAATATTTAAGTGGAATTATTTGCATATAATTATATATATATATATATATATATATATATATATATATATATATATATATATTTCTTTTTTCTTAATTTACTGTCATTGCTTTGAAACCATAGATCCTCTAGGATCCTTTCCACCAATGGCGTATTGAACAATGGTTATTGCATAGTCAGTTTCCAAAGTCTTTGATAGGAACATGTCATAACAAAGGGACATTTAGAGTCTAACCTCAGCCATCTAAGGTTTAAATGCAGCAAGAATGCTGCCCTAAATTGTAATAAACAATCACTATGGTCATATCTGCAGTAGAGTGCCAGATTTGACTCATTGGTTGATCCAGTATAGGAAAACCAAATGTAGTTCATTACTTAAAAGTTTTTAATTATGAGATTTCCTTCATCATTGTTTCTAAGCAGCTAGTTCAAAATAAAGTCAACTTCACCCTCACTTTTGTAAGGATGGCTATAAAAATATTCAATCATATCACCAGTGAGTATGGATGGATGGTGCATGGATAAGAGTGAAGCCAAGTGGAAAGAAAACTGGCTCCGTGTCAGGAATCGTGATACCGCCTGTACCCTTATTAGCTTAAGACCTTGTACACGACGTCTTTGGCTTTAATTTCCTTCTATAAAAATGGTGACAGTAATTTATACCTTTGGGGATTTTTGTCATGATCATATGATACAAAATAGATTACTACATATGAAAAGTCTTGGTACATACTATATTCTCAAATCACTGTGTATTCACAGGAGGTCAGTAGGGTAGATCTCAGATTATAACAGTGTTATTTCAAGGGATCCGCTTTTTAGGGAATTTTAAAGGGGTCTTAAAAGATGAGCTAAAATAGAAGTACAGGTGCATTATTGTCCAAGTCTATATATGCATATGGAGTTTTGCTAGATAAAATAGCTAGGCATTTATATGTAAAGAAAATGTAAAGCATGGTAGTCATTTTGAGAAGATGGACTTTGATTTGGTAACTGCAAGTCAACATGTGTATACATGTCTTGATTTACAATGTTGTCATCCACAGAGGATCACTGCATATGCCCAGGAGTTATTTGGGCAACCTTTTAATATAAGAGCTCTGCAGAGTAAATACTATCATTCTGTTTTAAGGGGAATTCCTGGTGAAAGGAAAGGGACCATGAAAATCTTTGCTAAATTTAAAATTTTTTATAAAGTTAAAGTTCTCCCCTGCTAATACAGAAATATCTTAAGTTTTGAACTTTTTTCCCCTAAAATGTCACAAAAAGTAGTAACTCTGAAAAGCAAACACTGCTTCTCAGCGAGGGTCGTGGAGGTAGGTGGGAGGCTTTCCCTATCCGAAAAGGGGTTATCGCAATCGAGTACAACAGAAAATAAGGTCCATACGAAGGCTGGCAAAGACTTGGCCAGTGAAGATACACCCAGCCACTTTCAGATTCAAATAGTTTATTACTTACAGAGAAAGGAAGACTAGACAGAGTGGCCAGCCTTTCAGTCTTTGTTTCATCGACCGAAAAAGGATGACAGCTGAAGACGGCCATGCAAGATGTGGGATATATTCCACTGCTGAAAAGCCAGATCTAGAGTGTTAACTGAGTTGTTATACATCCTGCAGCTCTCTTCTGAGGGAGACTAGGCAGAAAGCCCGAGACTCATCAGAACCCAGGAGGCAATGAGAAAGTGTGTGATGGCACCTCCCAGGGGAGGTAGGAAGGCAGACATGGTCTTCTCACAGCTCCTCACAGGCTTCCCATACTTTCAAGTTCTGCGAGAATTACAAGGAGTCCTTCCAAGACTCAGCTAAGCTGTCATTCAAGCCTGCCTGTGTAGGCCATGCAAACGTGGATAAGGTCACCTGGGCACAATGACGGGGAGACTCTCCTAGAGTCACATTGGTGTTGAGCTTTCACAGTAAGGGAGATCCATTTTTTTGCATTATCCACCCAAAATATCAAAAGTAAATCAGGTCTTATGCTTAAAAGAAGTTGTGGTACATATACACAATGGAATACTATTCGGCGTTAAGGAAAGATGATATAGGAGCATTTGTGACAACATGGATGGATCTCGAGAGAATAATGCTAAGTGAAATAAGTCAGACAGAAAAAGCAGAGAACCCTATGATTTCACTGATATGTGGTATATAAACCAAAAAGAACAAGACAAACAAATGAGAAACAAAAACTCATAGACACAGACAATAATTTAGTGGTTACCAGAGGGTAAGGGGTGGGGGGTGGGTGATGAGGGTAAAGGGGATCAAATATATGGTGATGGAAGGAGAACTGACTCTGGGTGGTGAACACGCAATGGGATTTATAGATGATGTAATACAGAATTGTACACCTGAAATCTATGTAAATTTACTAACAATTGTCACTCCAATAAAATTAATTAAAAAAAAAGTAAATCAAATCATGAGAAAGGCTAAAATCATAAAATTTTCACAAAAAGTTTCTAATCCATAATTGGACTACCATGCGCTGGGAATGAAAGTTCCAAAATGCTTAGAAAACTGAAATAAACTTCCTGTAGCATTTTAAAAATGCATTAAAATTGTTTTCATTTTGTCACTGAAATACATTATTATGTCTCATAAAACCTATGAGAATCATTGGGAGCAAAGTAGGAATAAATTCTAGGCTTTTACCCATCTGACTAGGACCTACCCTCTGTCGTTCTGCACATCTAGCCGTCTCGTTGGCAAGGTAAGTGAGGAGAAAGTTCAAGTTACTCTAATTCACGTCTGACTGAGATCCTGTTCAACATTTATTTACATTGTTTAACTCAGGATGAGAAGCAGCCTCCTGTGAAGAAGAATCTTGGACTCTGGACGCAGAAGACCTCTGACATTCTTAGCTTTGTAATAGCACACGTGTTAACAGTGATACCTCTGCCTCAGTTTCCTTATCTGCCAAACTACTGTGATGAATTTTAAAACTACATTATTAACCAGCATTCTTCTTGGGGAGAGCATGGCATTTGTTTGAGATGACTATGATGATGATGATGATTTTTGGTGAGGAAACAAACTCCAAGGGAATACACAAAAAGATAATAAAAATGGGAGATGGCCATTAAACCTGTTATCATGAGTAAGGAGAATAGATTCCGCCTCAGAGTGATAGGGGAATTAAATCAATAAAGAAAGGACTGGAGGGAGGGGAGAGGTGAGGAGGGAGGGGAGAGGCGAGGAAAAGAGGTCAGATGATGTAGGCTGCTACAATATGACTCTGCTCCTGACCTCCAAATTTTCGTTTAAATATTTTAACTAAAAAAAAAGTATCTGATGTGTAAGATTGTGTTTTAGACTCATATGAGAGATATACTATGGATAGATAGATATCAATTTTATTCCTTTAAGGAGTTAAAAAGAAAAGAAAAGAAATCTTTGACACTGAACATACCTCATCAGAACCCAGGAGGCAAATGGGAAAGGATCCATATTGTCATCCATATGCTCTCTCTTTACTTCTACAAGCTAACATTACAAACATTTACAACCTCTGACAGAGGGATTTTTATTGGCTTCAGAAACACCGTCAACAAGTGTGCATGGCAGACTGAAAGTGCTGGAGAGTTAATGTCCTTGGAAGTAGTTCGGGGTCCTGAATAAATACTTTAAGCATCTTATCTTGGCTGGAATGTCAACTCTTTAGGCATATTCTCTAATGTCCCCAAGCGTTCCTCAGCACAACTAAGCTCCTTTGTCCACAGGGGTAGCTGGCTTGATTGCATAACCTTTGTGGGCTTCTTTGTCCCCTGCCTCATTTTTCACTTTTCTACCAGTGTTCTCTTGGGTGAACTTCCACATAAATCATTGGCACTTAAATTCTTGTCTCATCATCTGCTTCTGGGAAAACCAAAACCAAGACATGAGTGCATAAGGTGAAACCTACAAAATCATGTATAAATACCAAGGGTCCAGGATTCAGATGCCACCATGAGAGAATACATTGCTTGAACGTTTCAGAAAATTAGAAGATAGGCTTTGCATTTATGTAAGACATGCAATCAGTGGTTTCGTAGCAAATCCAGCTAGGTCTATGAGAGGCGTATCTATCATCTGACTTACAGTTGTATGATAAGCCCCTACCCTGTTACATGGTTGTGAGGTTTAAAATAAATGGGATAATATTTAAGTGTACTGTAAACTGATAGGTTTATGAGACATGTATATCATTTTTCAACCTTGAGATTTTGATGTATCATATTAATTATCTAAATTAATATGGAATTAATTTTGATCAAATGTATTTTATAGCTTTGACCTACTTTGCCAAGTTCACTTAGCTTTACCACTAATATGAAAGAGCACACTCATTGTTACTCCTCCTCCTCTTATTCCCAGTCCACAATCTGTCCTTTATCTTATTAGATGAGACCTTCAGCTACAGCAGTTTTTATGGGAAATCCCTGTGATAAAATATTCAGCTTGAGGTTAGGTCACATAGGTGATTCTTTGCACAATAGAAGCAGAGTGTTATCAGAATCTAGCAGAAGATTTGATCCCCTGCCTCCGTAATTATAGAAAAGGCAAAGCTTGACTTCTTCATGCATATTTTGTATGTTAGGGTTTGGTGTTCTGAACCAATCATGGCACGTCAGTAAACAAGACTCTTAATACAGTTTGTATTTCTGACTTCTGTACATAAGAAATGTTTCTTCATTGATAACAGCTATCCTTTTGGGTTCAAACCTTATAGCATTGATGTGCTAAGTACTGCATAGTAATCTTGCTTCTAACATTGGGACTCTTAAAGCAGACAGTGTCATATTAAGAACAGAGTTTTGTTACAAAAATAACCCACAAACTTGTTCACAGAATATAAATGATAGCTTTGAGACATATATATCATGGTTCTTTTTTCTGAGGTGTTACGGGGCCATCGCTCTTGATGTCCAAAGTAATTTCAGGTCAGGATAAAAAACATGGTATTTGTTGCTACCAGGATAAGTGGTGCCTTCAGTTTTATCATCTGTACAGCAGGGATATCTATCTACCTACCTGAAATTTATTTACTTACTTTTTTTTTTTTTTTTTTACATAGAACACCAAGCAAGAATAGTTATAATAATTAAAGTCTATGTTTGCAAAGTGGTTACCACAATATCTAGAAAAAAGTAGATCCTAGATCAATGGTGAACATCAATATGATTGTTCAGTTTCTCAGTGAATTAAATCTGAATGGTTGTCTAAATTGAAAGCATTTACTTACACATTCATAGTTCCTACTTAGTCACTGCTGTTACAATGGGAATAGAAGTATAAATAATCTAACGCAGCAGATAAGCCAGAAGTTATGTATAATCAGAAAAGCTACCCAGTGCCCATTTGGATATTAGTGTGCACTTACGAAGCTGAATTAAAAAAGAATATGATAGAGAAAGAAGAAATATAAAAGAATTGGGTTTTTGCCACAATATCTGGGTCCAGATAATAATAATGCCATTAACACCTCCACACCACTATACACTCTTACAATGCACTCAGTAACTGTGAATATTCCAATATGTAACCTTATACAACGTTCACTTAGCTGATCACAGCCTTAATTTCTTTATATACTAAATGAAGAAGTTGGATAAGGCATTTGGGACATGCCAAGTCTAAAATTAAATCATTATAGGCAATTCGATAATTTTGTGAACTAAAAAAATGAATTTAAAAGTGATTTCCCTGAGTCAAAAAACCAACATTTTTTTCCAAGAATTGCATAGATATACATATCTTTCTCAAAGTTAAATTTTAGAACACTTTATATGTTGAAGCATTTAATTTCCCCCTGCAAAGTTCTACTTTAGGTTGTCACTATCATGATACTCTGTATATTTGATATTTGATTTTAAATCTCTACCCTGAGGTCAGGGCATGCTATTAGGGTGGGGAGAAAAGAAAAGTGGAGGTGCCTGTTCTGCTGAACACTGAAATTTAAATTAGTCACACATTATCCACAAAATAGATATTCCATAGGCCATTACTGTAAAGAAATATACTATTGAAAAAAAATAGATATACTGTGCCCTAAGGATATACTACCAGAATATCTTTCTCCTGATTATTCTGAAGAGTGAACTCAAAATTATAGAATACAGCTAAATTCTGTAACAGTCTTATGTTCCATGAGACTTTATGATACTTAAATTGAAATGGAAATCAGGCCAACTAATACAAGTATAAACCCACAAGATACTTTCACCGAGTGTATGGCAGGTTGGAGCCCATTTAAGTTTCTGTGTTGGATGGAAGTAGTATTCTGCAGGCCTTAATGCCTTTATCCAGACTACAATAAAACAAGCTGTGTTATGTGAGGCTTCTCTCATGTGCTCCTGTAGCCTCTCAATTAGTCAAAGGATTGGTATCCATATGCATAGAAGTCTGTTCCTTTTACTGTATAACCAAGCTAGGTGGTGTTTTTGTAGTAGTTCAAAATTTTGGGGGGGATAATAGTATTTTAAATGCTTTCATTGCAAAACAAACCAACACTGTTCCTCCAAGAACGAAACTCACTAAATGTTTGCTTCTGGCAAATGGATATGCTCTAAAGCCATCCCAAGAGTTTGCTTTGACAGATGTCAGCTGATGAACATTTGCACAAAAGTCTTTGAAATGCCTTATTTTACACCCAGTGTCAGTTGGCACATTATTTTCTTGTACCTTCTGTGTTTCCTTTAAATTAGGTTGGAAACAAAGCCTCCTATTTACTGAGCAAATTCTTTTCTATGTGAAATGGTGAACAATTACAACCATTACTCTGTCAACAATTTCCATCAGTTCAATTAAAAATGCCTACACACTGCATTCTGAATTATAGTCACCCTGAGTGGAGCCTGACTCTGGCATTCATGACTGGTGAAAAGTCTCTGATCACATTAGGGTGATGGTGGAAGGTTCTTTCATTGATAGCCTTCTTATGGATTCTGAGAAAGTTAACCATGTTCTGTGAATTGTTGGCACAGTGTCATGTCCGCATTCAAAGGAAGAACTTTCCGTGATTTACCAAAAAGCCGTAAGGAATATCAAAGAGATATTATGAAAGCATATTTTGATGAATTAAGTATAAATGAAGGCAAATTATATCAGTTGGAAAGTGTACATTTTTAGCCAAGAGTTGAATGCCTATGTATTCCAGATATTGTAAAATTCAAAAACATGGGGGGAAAAAGGAAATAAGTGAGTAATTTTAAATTCCAAAATATTGCCATATTCTCAGTGATTGTATCGGGTCTCCTATAATTACCCCATGCCAAATGTTATATCATTTAATCATGTACAGTCACCATCGATATTTCTAAATGAATACCTCACCTATTATTCATAGAACAGTTTTGTCATAAAATTTCTAAGCACAATAATTCATTTGATATTCATTTATTCTATAAGTCATTTGTTAAATAATATTTTACTGAGTGACTGTAAAGTCCATTAACATTTTTCTAGATCATGAAAGAATTTAGTTGACAACTAAAACCCTGGCCATCTGGATATTATACATATCGGTGGTGAGCAAAATATTCATTCAGGAAACAATATTTATTAATATACGTTAACATATCATTGCAAGCTCAAGTAGGCCTTGACTGGCTTTAAAAGGCTTGAAGAAAGTGTGACTTTGGAAACGCATAATAGACACATCCTAAGCTTTAACATTAACTTAATGATTGTACAGAATTATCATGGTTGTTTGAGTCCACAGTGGATGAAAGGGGGTCGAGAAAAACAATTGTTATGTTAGCAGAAAATGCTTTCAGATTTGGTTACTACTTAATCAGTGTCCATTTTGGTTGACCGTTTAAGATTTTAGTAACAACCACTTTTCAGGTAGAAAATATTGTGAGTTAAAATAAAGTGGCATGGTTTGCTGTGCTGAAAAAAAAAGATATGTTATAGAGTGATTGCAAACTAGATCTAACACCATACATTTTATTTTTCTGTCACATTTTCTGACACTTCGGATGGAGAGCTAGATCCCAATAATTTCCTGGCTAACAAGCCAAAGCATATCTTTTGAGAAGAAATTAACAAAAGAGTTTGAACCATTACCTGAATAATTGAGTTCCATAATTCATTCATGTTGATTCTAAATGATGGCTTTGAATTTGTCTTCCTTATTTGCCTTCAAATTGTAATTAACATTTGCAAGGTTTCCATTAGAAATATGCCAAAGTTTTTCAAATAACACGTTGAATTAAAAATATAAACCAAATATGACCAAAAGATTCTTTGTTTTTCCCTCATCAAGCTTTTTCTTTTCTTTCTTTCTTTTCTTTTTTTTTTTTTTTTTTTTTTGTAAGATTCTATTGGGGAAGGGGAACAGGACTTTATTGGGGAACAGTGTGTACTTCCAGGATTTTTTCAAGTCAAGTTGTTGTCCTTTCAATCTTAGTTGTGGAGGGCAACTAAGCTCAGCTCCAGGTCCAGTTGCCATTGTTAGCTGCAGGAGGTGGAGCCCACCATCCCTTGAGGGAATCCAGGAGTTGATCCAGCAACCTTGTGGATGAGAGCCCACTGGCTCATGTGGGAATCGAACCAGCAGCCTTCTGCATTAGGAGCATGGAGCTCCAACTGCCTGAGCCACTGGGCTGGCCCAAGCTTTTTCTATTAGACCATAGACAGGGACTCATGTCCCAAATGAGAAACAATACCAAGATGTATTTCTCATCTAATTACAAATCTATTAACTTTTTCCAACTTCATATATTCAGTTATCTCCGTGATCCAATCTACTTAGGGACACAATGCATATACAGGAATTTACAAAAAGCAGCAGAAACATATATAAATAATGATGTGATAATGCCATACAGAAGTAGGGCTATGGGAACTTAAAGTGACTAGTGGTCAGAAAGGAATAAAGGTAGTTGGGAAATTTTTATAAGAGAAAAAAATTGGCATAATTGAGATTCTCATTTATCAAGAAAAAGAAATATATGGAGATTAGACTTACGGATTCTGAGTCAGAGAATATGGCTTCTGATACAGGTTCTGCCACATATTAGCTATGAATGTAAAAAAAGTCATCTAGTCTCTTTTATTTATCAGGAATGAGAGACATGCATATTTCTAGGGATAGTGAAGCCCATTTTTAATAATATGTTGAAAACACTTGTCAACTGTAATGCATTAAGGATATTAAAAATAATTTTCATTATAGCTACGGTCCCATAGCACATTGGGCGTGCTATAGGAGCTCAGGGGGAAAGAAAACCGAGGCACATTAGAACCCCAGCTATCTTTAACAGTGGGTAGTGTGCTTGAGCAGTGTGCTATCCAACAGCAGTCGTGAGTTACATGCAGCCATCTAAACTAACATATACATTATTAAAATTAGATATCATTAATAATACAGTTTTGATGTCAAAGTAGCCACATATCGTGAATAATACTCACGTATGGCTAATGGCTGCAGTATCGGACCACACAGTTACAGATCATTCCATCATCACAGGAAGTTCTATTTCCTAAGCACTGTCTAGAGCTGTAGCAAAATGGGGGGCCATTTTGCTCTCCTGGGGATATTTGACAATTTTGGTCATCACAGCTGGAGTGGTGGAGGCCAAGGGTGCTGCTGCACACCCTGCAATGCTCAGGAAAGCCTTTCATGACCAAGAAGTATCAGGTTCAAAACGTTAGTAGTGTCAAGGTTGAGAACCCCTGCTCTAGGGCAAGCAGGGCCAAGTTGCAAATATGAATTCCCCAAACACGTGCAGCTCAGGCAAGGAATTCTCTAGGAGAAAAACGTCACCTCTGCTTGTAACATCGATCAGCTTTCTGAAAGAAGCTGTAAGAATGATACTGACGTGTCACCTGACGTGGTCCTTGACAAATCTTATTGCCAGCTCCTTGGAGTAGAGAACCTGGACAATAGCTGTAGACCACATATGAAGGCAATCAAATCAAAGACCACACTACAGGAGGAGCGATCACTGTGCAAGGCCATGTCATTGAGATTAAGAAGTAACACATCAGGTTTGCTGTCTTAAGGCTGTGTCAGGTACAGCACAGACCAGGAATAAAAGAGGAACTTGATGCCAAACAAACCACCACCTGCGAAGCCTAGAAGCCACCCCGAAGAAGGAGTTCATACAACCATGTTTAGAATACTGCCGTTTTTACTTGCGCTGAGGCACAATAAAACGTGTGCCCACCAGTGTGTCAGAAATCATCTCCTTCAAATATTGAGCTATTTTTTTCACTTTGAACAAGAGAATAAACATACAGTGTGGCAAATACAGCCCATATTGGCTTCATTTATTCTTACCAGGTCTGTGCCCACCCCTTTGTCATTGATGACTGACTCTGAAACACGGAATCCAGCTCACCTGCCTTGAGCGTGGTTTATGTCCCAGAACTTTCTGCAGAGCCAGACAGAGGTTATTATGTCTTTGTTTCATTCCCTGACTTTCCCTGTCCCATTCCCCATTCTGGGGTTTCTCTTCCTAACGCTTTTACATTTCCTGAATTTGTCACACCATGCTTCAGGGTTGACTCTGGAGAAACTTTCCTACAATGATAATGTAGGAAAATGTATTGATCTATGTTCAAATTCACTGTGGTTTTTTTTTTGGCAATATCTAATTACTGATGAAAACTTCAAAGATTTTCTCCACCTCAATGCCATGTTTTTAAATTTTCAGAAGTCATTTATTCCTCTATTATTTTCCGTTTTCAAATTATTTTATGTCTGCTCTTACTACGATTATTTTCTTTCTTCTCACTGATTTTTTTTTTCTCCTTAATTTCTGCAATTGGAAGGTTATGGCATTGATTTGAGATCTTTCTCTTCATTCTAGCTTGGGCATTTAATTCTGTATATTTCCCTCTAAGCACTGCTTTAGTTCTATTTCACAAATTATATGTCAGGTTTTCTTTTGTATTCAATTCAATTTTTTTTTTTTTTTATAACTTAGCTTGTGACTACCTTTTTGACTGCCCTCTTTTCCCGCTTAATTTTTACCTATTTGGAAATTTTTCAGATATCTTTATGTAATTATTTTTTAGTTTCAGTCTGTTGTGGGGGATAAATTCTTTGTATGATTTAAGTATTTTATATGCATGAACATTTTTTATGCTGTGTTTTGATAAATGTTCCAAGTACACTTGAAAATATTTGTACTCTAACACTGTGTGTGCAGTGTTCTATTATAGCCAAAGAATTCAAGTTGGTTGATGATGTTACATCTTTTATGATCTTTACTGATATTTCTGCTTTTTTTCATCAGTTACTGAGAAAAAAGCATTGAAGTTTCCAAGTATAATTGTGGATTTGAGTAATTTTTTTTCCCTTTATGTTCTAACAGTCTTTGTTTCATGTATTTTATGTTTTTGTTGTAAGGTACATTCGTATTTCCCATTTCTGGGAAAATGGACCCCTTTTTCAACATGCACACTCCCTCTGTATCATGGGTAATATTTCTTGTTCTCAAATCTATCTTTCTAACAGAAATATAACCATTTTAACTTTCTTTTGAGTAGGGTTGCATGGCATGGTCTTTCCCATACTTTAATCCTATATCTAAAGTGAATTTCTTATATACATCATACAGATTAAAAAAATCGAAGCTGACAATCTGTACCTTTATTTGGTGTGGTTAATAAACCATTTATATTTTGATTTGGGTTGGGTTGTTATTTTGGTCACCTTCA
Organism: Rhinolophus hipposideros; assembly: GCF_964194185.1. Lineage (NCBI taxonomy): Eukaryota > Metazoa > Chordata > Mammalia > Chiroptera > Rhinolophidae > Rhinolophus > Rhinolophus hipposideros. Next base: position 86,030,169 of record NC_138051.1, read on the forward strand.
TGCACCTCCAGCATCAAATTCTGCTAGCTTTACCTTTGGCCTAGTGTGGAGCCTGGCATGCCTGAGGGTTTTCTTCCATGATCCTGCTCCATCCTTAGCTTTCAGTTTACTAGTGCCCTTGAGTCACAGAGAAGTTCTCTTCCCATGTTTTTGTGCCTCCCCCAGACTTAGACTTACTGCTTGTTAAACACTAAGTCTCTTTGGCTAAGGTCTTAGGGTCAGAGCTTTTCCAGTGTCCCTGCCCAACTTGTGGCTTGAATCTCTGGCAGGTCCCGCCCAGAAACAATGTCTTGGCCCTCACCAGTGGCCTGAGACCTCTAATGGCACTTGTATAGAATCTTAAGGCCAACGTTCCTGCCTGCCCAGCCCTTAGGTTCAAGATCTTTTTCTTTTTTATTTCTTTTCTAGCACCCCTGCCCCTGCCTTCTCCCCAGTTGCAAAGGATTCTTCACCTGAGTCTGTGTGGGAGGTGATTGGATTTGCTACCCTCTCATAGAGGTACAGGGATATTTTTCTGTAGAGGAAAATGATCCTGTGAGACTCTTACAGTGTAAGAGGTCTTCAGTGGTGGCCAGTTCCTTTTTCGATGCCTGCGCTACCAATGAAATTTTTGTCTGGTCTCCCATCTTATTTTCCAGTTTCTCCTGTAAGCATCCAGTGGAATTCAGGGCGAAGAGATTGTGTTTGTGAACTCCCGTGCTTCTTGAGATCCTAGAAGGTCTGCATTAGACTAACCTACACAAGATTATTAGCAATTTATTAAAAATTATAGCTAAACTTTATACTCTCTTCAATGCCATGCGTTATCTCTTCCTTCTGAGCTCTGCAACAGCACTGTCACAGCTCCCGTCTCACTCTCCTTTAGGAGATGTTTCTTTTCTTGGCTCTCAGGCGACTTGTTAGCCCTGCAATCTCAGCTCTATGATGGGTTTAAAGAATGTAGTTCTGGTAGTTTCTTTTTTATTCTTGTCATTAAGGTAAAGTAATGCTGTTTCCAGATTTCTATCGCCTGAGGAATATGGAAACTTTTAATATCCCCTTTACTTTTAAACCATAAATATAGATGATACATATAGAGAGATAGGCATAGATGTATAGGTGGGTTTCTTTTACATAGAATATAATCGGTCCTTGCTTTTTATGAATACTGGCAATTGTCTTCCATTTGGCATACTTAGGCCATTTACATTTAATGCAATTATTGTTGTTGTTAGTTATATTTACAATGTCTTGCTGATGACTTTCTACATTTTCCAAGTGTTTTTTGTTTGTTTGTTTGTTTTGTTTTGTATTTTTTTATTTAATAGCTGCATGCTTTCGGATTTCTTTTAGCCAAGCATTTTTTTTTATCATTTCCTTCTATATTTATTTTTTACTTAATTGTTACACTTCTTATATTATTTGATTTCAGTGATTATCCTAATTTTTACAACATACATCTTATCTTATCACCATTTACCTTCAAGTATAGTACCAAAATATTACAACAGTATGCTATCAATTCCTCCCTTCCACACCTTTCATTATTTTCTTCATATGTTTTATTTTACAAATGTACATGTGTCCTGCTTAGCATTCTCTGTGTGTCTTTAAAAAGAGAAAGTTCTCTGGTCTTTGTTTTTTAAAAAAATGGATTTTCTTTGTTTGAGTTTTTTAAAAAATATTTCTTTGGCTCTGCTCTTTTTCTCTTCCACTTCTGAGATTCCAGCTACACATATAATAGAGTATATAATATTATCTCACTGCTTTTAGATACTCTATTCTCCTTATTTCTCTCTATGTGTCAGTTTGGATGATTACTATTGATCTATGTTCAAATTCACTGATTTTTTTTTTTTGGCAATGTCTAATTACTGATGAAAACTTGAAAGATTTTCTCCACCTTGATGCCATGATTTTAAATTTTTGTTATTTATATTTGACTCTTTTTTATAGTTTTGTAAAAGATTCTCATTTTGAACAAACTCTAAGGAAGCTCCTCTGAGCCTTTGAGTGTGTGTGTGTGTGTGTGTGTGTGTGTGTGTGTGTTTGTGATTTCTTCCTCTTTGAGATGTGTATGTATCTCCTACAATTCAGTTATGTCTTTCTCAGTACAAAGATTGATTACATATGCGGGGAGAAACTTGAAGAGAAAGATAGGAGAAAGAAAGGTAAACAAAAGATTATCAACTCGGGGAAGACTGGAAAACAAAAGCAAGGAACAAACACAAAGTGGGAGCAGAACCCACTTCAAGGGCTGCCACCACCTGCAGTATTGAAATCTGGAAGAAGGGTGACCCGCTCCAATGCAAAGACTGAAGAAGAAATTTACCACTTCCAGAGACTCTATGAAAGAAAGTAAAATGGAAAGACAAGTGGAAAAAAAGATTTACCCTTCCTCTGCCTCTAATCTGTCCTCAGTGCCTATTGCTGATAGAACCTAACAATGAGCCAACAGGCAAAGGAAAATGGGAAAGGCAGTTTGCACACTTCTAAGTCTCCATCTTATTTCCTCATATCTACTACTAATATCAGTTGTCCCCATACTGATCAGTGTAATTTTAATCAAAATCCCAAAAGATTTTTCAGGGACCTTTATACGGATTATGAAAATGTATATGGAAGAACAAAAGGACAAGTATAGGCAACACATTATGGAAAAACAAAATGAGAATGGTAGATTTACTCTACAAACATCCAGGAAATCTGTGTACCTCTGCACTGGTACATGAACATACACAAGATGGCTTTTAGCAGCTATCTTTGTGAAAGCAAAACACTGGAAACATCAGTAAGGAAAAGGATGAATATGTTATCATATATTTACACAATGCAAAACTATAGAAAACAGAACTCCGAGTAAACACATATTAACATGGTTGATTCAACAAGCTTAATTTTGAGTAAAATAGAGATACCTACAATAGGATACTTATAGAACTATATTAGTTATATAATGTTTAGGAACATAAAACAAATCTCCAAGCAATGTATAGTGTATGTATAAATACATGTGTAGCAAAACTATTAGGGCATCCAAGGAGATAATAAACAAATTTGGAATAGTTGTTTTCTATTAGTGGGAAGGAGAGGAATATAATGAATTTCTCACGTAGACTATTTTATGTATTAATTAGGGTGGCAGGAAAAGACGTGTTTGTTTATTATTGCAAAGTGACAGATTGTGTATGTTTATTGTATATGTATATGCATTTATATATTACATATGTTTATATGTATGTATATATTTACAAGTATTAATTATTTCATTATTTTAACAAATAAGGAAATCATTTAGCAACAAAATTATTGTCAAGAAAAGAAACATCTTAAAGTTATTAAAAAGAAACATATTAAAGTTATAGAGGAGAAATGAAGGAAGGTTTTCCATTTTACATATTACCACACACTTTCTATTTTACGTGTCACCCCCATGCATCAGCCAACTGGAAAGTCACTGATTTTCATTTCTCCCATATTCCCTCCCTGTATTTGTCATGATCTAGTCAGGGAAAAAGGAAACTGCCTCAAATAAAAGTGATGTAGTTCAATGAGAAAGATAGGAGAAAGAAAGGTAAACAAAAGATTATCAACTCCGGGAAGACTGGAAAACAAAAGCAAGGAACAAACACAAAGTGGGAGCAGAACCCACTTCAAGGGCTGCCACCACCTGCAGCATTGAAATCTGGAAGAAGGGTGACCCACTCCAATGCAAAGACTGAAGAAGAAATTTACCACTTCCAGAGACTCTATGAAAGAAAGTAAAATGGAAAGACAAGTGGAAAAAAAGATTTACCCTTCCTCTGCCTTCTAATCTGTCCTCAGTGCCTATTGCTGATAGAACCTAACAATGAGCCAACAGGCAAAGGAAAATGGGAAAGGCAGTTTGCACACTTCTAAGTCTCCATCTTATTTCCTAAGTATTTGCATAGACATATCAAGTTCCATACAGAGCTTACTACTCTCAGTATGAATCTCAGTGTGAAATTACACATAAATACACACAAACTACTTGTACTGCTATGGCTAAATCCTTTGTTCCTGAGTAAGCTGATGTATCTGCACATGTGCTAATTTTATTCTCATTTCCTATGATTAAATATGAAGATAAATAAAATGATATCTTGTTCTAAGGACCAGGAGCTGAGAGTGGAAGCATGTGGCAAGTAAAAAGTTAAGGAGGCTAGCAGGTCTGCAGGCAGGAGATGAAGCTGATGTGATGCTTTATGGCTGGGTCCACTCTAAGAAAGCCCCTTGTGGGACAAATCCACAACAGAAAGAGAGCCAACCCATGTTACTGGAGTTGCCATGAAATCCACATCCACAGCCAGCATTGTCCGTCTTGATCTCGTCCCAGAGGGTGCAGCACATGTGGTACCATTTGCTTTTCCTACCCTTTTCTTTTGTCCTTTTTATTTAGTAGTTTTAAAAACTAAGTATTTTTCTTATCCTAGTAACTGGTATTTATGAGTGGCCATTTTAAAGCCCTTACTCTACTAACTTTATCCCTTCATATTGCAATAGTCCCCGTTACAATATTAATTGAGTCTCCTTATGCTCCCTCTTCAAAAAGCACCTTTCTTGTTTATGCTTTATCACTTTAAAGGACATATACTGGGCAAATGTTACTCCCAGCACAACATCACTTAGCAAACTTAAGTCAGAAAGATTCCCCTCTACACTATTGCAAGTGGACATGCTCACAGTTGACTCTCAATTTCTTGGGAGTAATTTATTCCACTGGTCTCCCTTACTGCCTTTATTATGTTTCTTTGATGGAAGTTTGAGACTTCCTTAGATCTCAACACCAACTCTGCAGGGATAAGTAAGATTAAAGAAGACACAGATAGGGATAGGTTGAAGAGAATTTGAAAAATTAGACCAGGGCTCAATTCAAATGGCCTGCCAAAGAACTGTTAGATAATTGTACATTTTAATTTTCTGGAGACAAGATTAGAACATTGGGAATATGAGAAAAGAGTGACTGATGCATTATTTCTTTAAAATATTTGGTTGGGATGTAGGGATAACAGATAAAAGCATCTGGGTTTAGCAGCATCATTAGTGTGAAATAGTGTACCTGACTCCAAAAATATGTCAAAAAGCAATATGGAATGTAAGCCAATTCCCAGCAGTTTGAATTTATTATTTATGATGCCAGTTAAACATGGATAACGTGCTCTGCGAAAGTGGTTATAGCTGCTGTGCAATATTAGTAGAAATTAGTCAGATGTTACCAGCTCAATACAAAGTAAATTTGCAAAGGTTTCTGCAAATGACAGTTTGGCTGAGTTAACGTGACAGTTGAGAACATCTAAGCTGTTTCAGTATTGGCAAATGGGTTTACAACCAAAGTCAGCATTTATCAGTGTAGAAAACAAATTCAACAAAAGAGGGGGGAGGAACAGTAATGAGCTCCAGCACTTTACCCACTGGGCAGAGTCCATAACCTCAACCTCCTTGCTACTCTTAAGAGTTTCAAAGAAAATTTATAAGGGTCACCTCTTCAACCTGTTGAGCTTCTTCTCCATGCAGCTTCCTCTCCTAAAATTGCATGCACTAGGAATACCCTCTAGCTGTGACTTCTGCCCTACAGGCCAGTAATAATGTCAGCCTGCTGTTTCGCAAGGAAGTGGTACAGGGAGGTAGTGTTTTGCAATATTGGGTTGATTAGTAAAATTATTTTGCTAATTAAAATACATATAATATTAATACTTTATTTTTAATTTAAGAATACCTTATCATAAATATATAAATGATGACTTTTTATAAAATGCTTAAGGCAATAACGTAATGGCTCCTTCAGAAAACATATAGCGTGCATTGAGTACCAGAGAATACACATATATTCAAAAATTTCATTGAAATTACTCAATCCGAGCAAGGAAATATTAGTCTGCCCACTGGAAATTTCTTGTTGGGAAGAATGCACAGCTGAGTTTTAGGGAGACTTTTGAGCAATTCTTGAGGATTGAAAAGAAAGCAGTACCTTTTCAGTGGAAATGTGGGCCTGAGGAAATCCATCTTCAAATTGGATTTAAATTATTTCTGCTTTCCTTTCCCTGTCTTCCCCTCCTCTTCCCTCCCCTCCCCTCTCCACCTTTCCTTTTCCTACCTCTCCCACTTCCTTCCTTGCTCTTGCCATCTATTCTTTTCTTTCCTTTGATGGGCGTGCACTGCACTTTCATTAACTATGAATTCTCCTTCCTTGGGATAAAAAAAGGCAATGTTCCATTCCTCATGATGCTTGCCTCCATTCATTCCAGAGGTAAACTGTAGGAGCTTTAAAAATAATTTGTGCATTTTAGTGAGTATAAGGATAACTGGTATAATTTTGTTGTTTAATTTCATACTTGAAATACGGGATCCTGAACACTGTATGCAAATATATGCAAAGTAGATGCAGGTGGCACGGATTCGAAACAAGAACCAAGCTCTTAAACATAAGGTTGTTCAAGTCACATTAATGATAGTTCATTTTCTTCTCTGCTTTAATTATTGAATGTTCTGTCAATGTTATTCTGTAATAACTACATCCGTTGTTCTATTCCAGTTCCCATTTCTCTGGACTGTTGGCCTGATCTCTAAACTATTCCCAGTGCTACCTTGAAGATTATTTGTGTTTTAACGAGGTCTCCAGATCATAGAAATAAATAATACAAAATTTCAGATACTCTAGTAGTAAAACGATAATCTTGAATGCCATCCAATTCTACTTATAGGATACCGACTCATGACACCTGAAGTAGTATACACAGTAGCATATTCTTGCAGCTATTTCTACAGCCATTCTCTTACCTGAGTTTCTTACTATCTTCAAAATAGAATGTGCAGGCCCAATTATGCTGTATTACATTTGAGTAAACAAAGGCACAGAGGCAAGAAGTGGCATACTGCGGTTTATCTGAAAAATAACTGATAGTTATGTGTGTTAGTTTTCTAGAGTTGCTGAAACAAACTACCACAAACGAGGTGTAGTAGACAACAGGAATGTATTGTCTTCCAGTCCTGGAGACTGGATGTTTGAATCAATGTCTTGGCAACATTGGTTCCTTCTTTCTCAGGACTGAGGGAAGGATCTGTTCCAGTCCTCTCTCCTTGGCTTATAGATGGCTATCTTCATATCAAATGCCTGTGTCTGAATTTCCTTTGTTTGTGAGAACACTAGTCATATTAATTTGGATCCACCCCAGTAATCTCACTTTAAGTTGATGACTGCTGTAGACACCCTATCTCCAAGTAAAGTCTCATTCTGAGGTATTGGATGTTAGGACTTCAATGTGTAAATGGGGAGAGCACACGTCAGCCCAGAACATTATAAAACATCTCTCTGTTTTACTATTCAGTGTCTTTACTGCCACACTAGACTGCTTAGAGAAAGATAGGAAAGTGTTAATAGGGATGAAACAAATGAGGGCTGAAGGGTGGGGAAATAAGGCCAAAGTGGGCAATCATGAAGAAAGTTAAAAAACAAAAATAAATCAAGCACCACAGATTGAATAGAGTTCACAAGATTACTCCAAGGTGCTTGTGACTTTGGTAATACATAGATTCCTTTCTATACTGATAGGATTAACTACAACAAAGGAAAAGTTGAGGAGGGAGTGAGAAAGCACTTGCCTATCCTATTTAGTTTATGGTAATAAATTCCAATTACTTTGAATTGACATTGTTGTGCACAACCTTAAGTTGACTCCAAGAGCTTCCTTCTCTCTTCTGCTTAAGTACCAAAGACAAATGGCTATGCCAAATTCTTTGGCATGGCTCCATTTATTTAAAGCTCATCTATGCTTTTCTTTCTCCCTCTGGGGGCCTTTTAGGGATAAACATACACACAGACCCAAAGCTGAGCCTGTTGTGGATGCTGTGATTTAAGGAAGGGGAGCGATGTAAGCCCAAGATTCAGCTTCTCTGTTGAGCAGCTTCTGTAAAGATATTATCCTAATAGGAATGGATGTCAGTTGATTATGGAAACCTGAGAGGGGTCACTGTTCCCACCGTTTTTTCACCTATCTTCCTGCTCCTCCAACCCCATAAAATACCGATGCTATTAATTCAAAAGACCTGTTCACAGATTCCGTTTAGTTCTGCCCCAATCTTATTCTCAAAAATTATTTGAAAATTACAGCTAAAACCAAATATGCTCAAATAATGGAACTGCAGACTAGTATAACAACACATCACTTTCAAGTTCCTGGAGGAGGGAAATGAGAGATGACGAGATTTGGGGACAGTTTATGTGAGCAATTTGTTATGCATGCAGGAGGAATGGCGACTTGATGACAGATTCACTTCTTGGTCCTGAACCTTAATTAACAAGGCCTTCTGAAAAACAATAAGAAAATTCTTCTAAGCATTTCACAGATTATTCACTTATAATCTTTGGGGATTTATTTTATTATTATTTTTCTTTCTTTGTGAGCTGCAGCTTTGTTGCCTTGACATCCACACTCAAGAGTTATTGGTATCAAACCAAGCTATATAAAAAGCTATCAAGCACTTCTCAGATTTTCCACAGTTCAAAGCAGCTTTGGCAGCCTGCCAGCCACAAACGATGAACTGAGCCCTAGTGTGGGGAGTGCGGCTGCACGTGCAAAACAGAGCAGGGGGTGAGGGAGGAGAGGCTGACAACTTTGAGGGCCCAGGAGGGAAGAAAGATGGACCCTTCCCCTCAGACCTGAGGGTCGCATTCTCCCCCTGCAGGAAGTAAACGGAACTTATCATGTTGTCGACTACCACTCTTAGAAAAGGAATCTTTTTAGGTTTCTAGGTGGAGACCTCGTTATATTAAGTTGATAAAATACTAATGAGGATTTCATTTATTTGGACCCCAGATAGTACGGAGACCTTAAAGTTCGAGAATCTGCTGAGACCAAAACACCAATGGCTAAAACCTGAGGTGATAATACATTTTTATCAACTCCAGAGAATAAGAAATCCTGACATTTTAAAGAAAATTGTGACAGTCTATTAACCCTGCCAAGGCATAAGTCTGTCCCAGACACAAGTTTCAAATTTACTTTTAATTTTGTGGTCTGCAGCATTTTCCAATCACAGCTGATAAATTGACGTGGAAATGTGAGGCACATCTTAGTTCCTTTTTATCTTTCCAAAACATAATATTGTCTGGTGTCCTTTTAGGGGAAGATGCTAGGCAGTGCTGTTGATACTTCACAGAGGAGAATGTTAAGACCCGGAGATGTTCAGTGCTTCTTAAAGCACATGTAGCTAGCAAGCATTCGGACTTGAATACAAGTGTCCATTTTCTACCGTCCCATCTCATCATCTTGATGCAGGAATAGCTCCCCCTGCTTCGGGACATATATTCACTTACAGGTGCAGGCATCCTACAAGGCTAGTGGAGAGGAGTCTATTGGGGTGTCATGTGTTTCCCTACCAGGCATCTTTGACATTTTGTGGCAAGTAGAAGTGAACATACCAGATTACCCTTCAACCAGTGAGGGATAGAACTTGGGGAACAGATACCAGAACTTTCTCACCTCTCAGGACTGCAGCTCCAATGTAGATGCAGCACTGGTCCCCAAAGTTTCCACCTGGGATGGAGGCTCAGCTCTCCACAGCGCTGGCCCATGCATTCATGCACCTTTTTGTCAGCTGCCTTTCCTGTCTCAGTCCACCTCTCTCTCACTTCCAATATACTGTGCGTATGCAAATCAACCTGAATTTACACTGTTAACTCGAGTACTTCTCACACACTGCACCAATAAACTGACTGAATCTGAAGACTGCACAGCAACCAGAAAAATCCAGCTGGACGGACAGCTTCTGCTCCAAATATATCTGGACCTGCCTGTGACTTGCATTGATACTTGCTTTTGAAAGCATTTTGGTACTATGATGTTTTTAAATAACAAATGTTCACTGAAGGATATACTTAAAGACAAGAAAAAAATAATGATTTATCCCTAAATTCTACCAATTATAAATAACCATTATCTACATGTTGGTGTGTGTGCATGTGTGTATATATATGTGTGTGTGTGTGTGTGTGTGTGTGTGTGTTATGTACTACCTTATAACCTTTTTACATAAAATATCATGAGCAGCCTTTAGAATCTTCAAATTTGTATTACTTTATATTGCTTTTACAACTGTATAAAATTTAACCTGCTCTATATACAGAACTTTAGTCAGTATCATAGGACATTTTTTTCTATTTTCGACTACCACAAGCACTCTTGAACTTACGACATGTTCTTATTTATATTCCAAATAGCAGTTAATAAAAGCACTGGCAGCTTCTTCGTATATATATATATCGTGAAAACATTTGCTAATTTGCTAGTGAAAATTGGAATCGACCACTTTCAATTATGATTTTTTTTTCTTACCAAGTGATCTCCCATTTATATGGGTATTGTAAGTACAGCAGTCTCCGTCTTTGAGAATGGGAAAAACTTTGTTGTGAACTTTTCAACTTATATTTCTTTGTGGTTGAAAACTCTCCCCAACAGCTGTCTGAGAATTTATTCTGTTCCATCCGAAGCAGCTGTTGGTTCTTGGTGGCTATTGGTGTAATAAGAATGTTCCAAGGGATTGAAGGAGTAATGAGATAGGACTTTCTGAGGTACTGGGAACTGAACTTCAACGAGATATTTTGTTGTAGGTTTTTGAATGTGTGGGAGAAAGAATTTTAACATGTGACCTTCCCATAATATCTAAATCAACAATATCCTGTCTGTCTCTAGGTTTAAAAGCAAAGCTCCGTAAAAGAGTGCAATAGAGCTGTATATAAATCTGACTTTATTTAAACTGTGATTTCCCCTATCTAGGCCATTGCACTATAATTCTCAAAGTTCTTAGAGGGTTGTGAGCTTAGCATCTGCCAGGGAAACTTGAGTGATTTTAGGGGATTTCATATTTCTTGCTGCATCAATTCTACTCAGAAATTTAGGGAGAATTTTTCTCTTCTAAGCATCTGTGCAGTCTGGCCTCAGATTACCAAAATGTAAGCAAACTAACCACAATGTCAGAAGAAAATTGATTTTGGACGGGGGGAAGAAAAGGAAGAAGGAGAAAGAGAGAAGAAATAAAGACAGGGATGGGGAAGGGGAGAGAGGACAGAACGGAGGGAGGCAGAGAGGGAGGGAGAGGAGAAGAAGTTATATTTAGTGGCATGTTCGCTTTACCACAGCATTCCATGAGGAGTTATTTCTAATGTCACTTACATCCCTAGATTGTAAATATTTTTAATGGGAAGGAAGGTGCTTTTATGAGTTATGGCTGTTTTCATGAATCTGCAATTCTTCCACAACTGGTATCATTTCTAGGTGTGCTTGGTGGTCCTGGTGTACTTCCATAATTTGCGATGATGCAATTGCTCCCCAGCAAAGTTCTGCAGATGCTGTCCAGTGTCTTCTACTTTCCTATAATCTGTAGACATCACTTCAATCCTATGCTGGACAAAGAAGGAATGAAAAATATGCTTTCTGACCTAGTCCATTACTACACCTTTTCTCACTGAATCTACAGGTGTGGATACAGAAAACAAATTAATTCAATTGCCATATAGCAGCTCTTAACTTCCAGAATATGTCTCCTCACAGTTGACTTCCCCATTTTCTTCCATGTTTCCTCCTCAATGACTCAACCCAACGCTGATTTCAGCTCTCCTCCTGCCTTGATCAAATGACAGCCAATAGCAGGATTTCAGTTCTTACAGTGTCCAGAAACAGATTTTTGCCTTAGGAAAGTGCTTCGACCCAACATATGTATTCAAGTTTTATCAAATAGCTTTAATTAACACTTGTATGAAACTTAGGCCAAATGGGTAAATCTTGTGATCTTTAAGTCATCAGTTTGGATCACCAAGTGAAGTTGAATTATCAGCAAATTGAAGAATATGAGGCGGGGCTGGGGGTGGGGGGGTGAAATGATAAGGATCTTCCCTCTACCTTGAAAATTACCCCTAAACTAGTGATTATTGTACCAAGAAGTACAATGACACCTACAATGAAGTATGGGTACCATGTTTCCCAAAAATAAGACCTAGCGGGACCATGAGCTCTCATACATCTTCTGGAGCAAAAATTAATATAAGACCCGGTCTTATTTTACTATAAGAACAGGTCTTATATAATATAATATATAATATAGCATAACATAACATAACATAATATAACATAACATAACATTACATAACATAAGACCTGGTCTTATATTAATTTTTGCTCCAAAAGATGCATTAGAGATGATGGTCTGGCTATGTCTTATTTTGGGGGAAACACAGTAGCTGTAGGACTCATCAATTGGTAAAATGAAGAATCAAAGCAATACTAAAAATACCTATAATTTAGGGAATGTCTACATTGTGACAATATTTAAAATACATGACATTATTTTATTAACCCTGCAGATAGTTACTGCAGAACTACCACGTGTCATGTATTTTCAGCATACTGGAAACAGTAATAAACAACCCCAAAATTAGAAAAATACTGTTATTTTACCCATGTGACAGGTTAATAAATTGAGGTAGAAACTTAGGTTGTTTGCCCTGCTTCAGTTATTTGGTAAAAGCCAGTAGAAGAACTAAAGCAATCTGATTCCTTAGTATGTGCCTTGATATTCTACACGCAGAATCAAAGAATCATTTCCTAAACTTTAATTTCAAAATCTGCCCCATATCATATTTGAGACATGAAGACATCAAATTTATATTGTGCCTCTCTTCCTTTCCTTTTTCTTGTCTCCCCACTCCTTCCCATTTTTTCTTCTCACAATGTTCTTTTTTTTTTTTTTTTTTTAACCTCCATATGTTTTGCTCACAGTGGGAGAGGCTGTATTACCTATTTTCTTTTAAGGCACATAAAGAAATGAGGATTAAGGTATACAGAATCTTTATTTTCTTTTAGTCTCTATGCCAAAGTCTTCATTTAAGACTGCCTTTATATTCCATAAAAATATAAAGTTACAGAAGTTGAAAGGAGTATAAAAGAGTATCATAGGTGTGAAAGTATCATTTTATCTTGTGAAAGACGAAAAATATTACAAGTCAATTCAGTAGAAATGCATGGGGTATAAACTGGGGGTTGTTGAGTAGAGGAATAGGGGAATTTCATAGTTGTGCAGAGTAATAAGAAATATTTTGATTTTGCTGAAGTGTTAATATTTAAACCACAGTAGAGATTTGCTTTTTCAAGAGGATACAACAAAACATTCCAGTGTTCCAAGCAATTGAGGCAAATATCTTATACATCTCATAAATCAAGGAGGATGTTTATATTCTCTGAGACATTCTGTTGCAGTTTCCTTCTTGAATGATAAGCTTCTATGAGAGTGTTACATTTGGACTACAAAAACAGGAACACTTTTGTTTTAGTTAGACAGTCACCATCTTTGAAATAGAATGTGCCTTGCTATTCTAGGAAATGTTTTTAAATGATTTCTTAGAAAATGTGATGACTATTTCTCAAAATATAGAAGTGTGTTCTAGAAGGACCAGACTGGAGGAGGAGATATGTCAAAAATGAATAGAGCTTCACTTTCATGATTTCACAAAGTGGAGATGAGGATGTCACAGTTATGGGGATTACTGGTATCATCATTATTATTATTGTTGTTGTTGTTTATAATTCAGTTGGCATTTGGACTCTCTAAACTTGGTTTGCTTTATAAATCAATGAAAAAAAATAACTTACACATTTTTGCTTTATATGACCGTTTAATAAAAGTAGAATAAGCACGTGCACACACACACACGCACACACACACAATTCTATCACTTAGGCTAGTAAAGAAACCATGCCGTAAACCTTCATTGTGTCCATATTGGCTCTGCTGTAGATGGGAAGTACAACAATAATGCTCTCAGGGTGTCAGGTCACTTATGAGATACACAGAAAGCGTTTCATGGGCCATGAGGATACATTTCACTTGGAATTACAAGATGCAAAGGATGTTTTTCACCTAACATAGTTACCACTGGATCAAACCATGAAGGGTTGTTGCTGTATTACCCATTTGATTTCAACTTCTTCTTTTTAAAATTTCATTTTGTTACTTGAAGCCACAAAGTACAGTACTTCAGAGACAAGTCTTGAAATCAGTTACACGTGTGTATACATTTTGCAATTTTCTCTCATCATCAGTGTCTGTGTGTCCTGTTCAGGTTCTTAGTGACTACTTGAAGCCTCCTGAGTTGTAAAAAGGAATACTACTTAAATTGCAAGGTTACTAATGGTTTCAAATGAGTTAACAAATATCAAACATCAATAACACAGATATCATCTGGAAACTCCCTTCTCTCTTAAGATTTCAGTAAACTTGTTTCAAGCTCACAATTTTGTTAACTGTGGGAATGCAGAAATCCTTGTATAATTCCAGAACATTTCTGACTGCTTACTTCTTCATGCTTCTTGCTTTCTCAGCGATTTTATCCTCATGTGCTTTCCCTAATTTGCTCTTGACCAAATGAGTACCAAGCTCATTTACTTCTACATAGATAATTCTATTCGCAAAAGTCCCAATGAATGTAAAAAACAGTTGATATATCTTACAGCATTTTGCCAACCCCAGTGTCTACAGCCATACTCTCTTTTCCATCTTGGAAGACGAAAAATCCTTTTTTCTTGTCTCAGGCAGTACAATATCTCTCATAGGCGGTTTTCTGTTTCAGCACTTAAATTCTTAATCAGGAATTTGTTTAGCATTTTCTATAGGCAGATTATTTAAAAAGAGTTGATTTTACTAAACCAATAAAATATGCTATATACTTCCCACACTATCAGTAGTTTAATATTTGTTGAGTGGGGAGACATGTTCCAGCCCATTGTCAATTATGCTTAAATGTGGGAATAATAAACTTGACGTGTTTGGTCAGCTTCTCCTTGCTCTTGAGTTCCGGGATCCCACCGAGAATTTGAATCCTGATCTGCTTACCGCAATTCATTTAGTACTTATGGAGCACCTACTGTGTGTCTGGCACTGTTGTAGACACTTTAGTGACAGCTTGTGGCTGTCAAAGCATATCTAGTATTGGGCCACTCAGCTGCCTACTTCTGAGGTTTAAGTTTAAGAATTCCATATTTCTTAGACATAAAATTGATATTTAGGCAACTATATGTTTTAACCCTTGTCTTTTTTTTACTTAGTTCAGAAATCATGCAGGATAGACTGGTATAATTTAGAGGACAAAACCGAACATTCCTATTATTGTTGATATGTGACATGTTGTCTTTCTTTTCTGACAGCTAGTGACTTTTGACCCAAGATACTTTTGTTCTTTGTTTGACATATGTTGTAAAGCAAACAGTCATTAGCTCAGAGACAGTAGATTTTTCCAGTTCCCTTCATGAGTTTTTATACAGGTTTACAGTAATGCTGCCTTTCTTCAGTATAAAATGAGGACCTGCTACATATCACTCCCAGCCGGCCTCAGCTGTAATATTTCCAATTCACCTATGTCAAAATTTTATCAGTGATTATTTTTAACAGAATTTTTGAAATGTGAATTTTTACTAGTAGAGAACACTTTTTATTCCACTCATACACCTCTATGTGTATGCATATATACACACCCTGCCAAACAGTGCTGAACATGGAGTTGTGTACCCTTTTGGATAATCACCAATGATCTTCTTTATCAATTGGTGTGACCAATTGTTTAGCATATTTTGGAGGAATGATACGTGTTTATAGTGAATGAAGCATTCATTCACTATATACAATAAAATAGCAAAAATAACTTTGTATAGGATGGAAATTATGGTGACATAAAGGGAAAGAAGACTGAATTCAAGAGTAATGTGTCAGCTGCTTGGGATCTGGGTTTTAGTCAGTGGCTTGTGGAATAATTCTAGGAATACTACAACCCCTCAGAGTGAGCAGAGGACCCTGGCCAAAGTGAGCCAGCCTACCTGGATCCCAGCTAACGAGTTTGAGCTGCAAAACATTGCACCTGCCCTAATTCAGAATCTGTAGCTGAGTCATATAATGGGCTAAGCTGGTCCACAAGCGTCTAGAGATAAGGTTAGGTGAATACAGGGCAGGGGTCATGGCTGTATTTTAGGCATAAATAATGCTGGGTTCATTGCCATAATTTGCAACTCTGTTGTCTGGTAGCTGTAAGCCTGCTGATATATCCACCTACCTCCAACTGAAAACTGTGTTTAGGGAGGGAAACAGACTTCACTGTTTCATAAGGACTTGGAGATAGTGCCCTTACAAAAGTCAGGGATCACTGAGAAGCAATTTGTAAATTAATTGAATAATTAATACTTTATACTGTTCACTACATTTAAGTCAATAGGCAAAACAATTATGTGTGATAAATAAAATAAAAGTGCAACACTGTAGAAAAGGGTGGAAGTGAAAGAACATGCTAAACTTCAAGGCGATGGAAAGCAATCACCTTTATAAAATTAGCTTTATACAGATTTAAAAGTAACCATTACTCAAAAAGTATCATAAAGGTAAATAATATCTGCATGGGAAAACATTCTTACATAAGAAGACACTCCGGGTGGGTATTAATAACCTGTACTCAAATCCTAGTAGATAAAAGATAAGGGAATGATCAGAAAATTCACAAATCAAAAAATATGGCTCAGAAAAGTGAAAATTGCAGGTTCCTCAGCGTGCAAGAACAAGAAAATTAAAATGATGAAATACAAGCATTTTTTTACTAAGGTGGCAAAGTGTTATGAAGTTTGGACTTTCTTGCGGGTAGTTGAGGAAATGATTTCGATTTTGTAAGTTAATATTCAGTCCCTGTCAAGAGGGTTATTACATTCACTAACTTGATTTTATGATTTCTTGGATATCTCACAGGAATTGCAAGCATACAATACTTAAATTGACATTTTTCCCCTACCGTGAATGCATCTTTTAAAATATTCCTTATATCAATGAATGTCAGTATAAATCGTGTAGTTATTTATGTCACCTAATTAGGGGCAAATCTTATATCTCATACCTGTTCTGACAACATCTCTCTTCCCAGCTGCCACCACACTACCCTGTTTCGAAGAAAATAAGACCTCGAGGGACCATCAGCTCTAATGCATCTTTTGGAGCAAAAAATAATATAAGATGGTCCGGTGAAGTCTTGTTTTCAGGGAAACACGGTAGCCCAGACAGCACCATCCAGCACAATCACTGGGCACTTATGCTAACCATTCACCTGGTTAGCCTTTTCCAGTGGGGTCTTCTATTTTCTGTTTACAACCAGCAACATTGCAATCCCTTAAAGACTCATGCCAGATCATGTTATTTCTGTATTCAGAATCGGTCGATGGGTTTGTATCATGATTAGCATGAAATTCCCAAGTCTACCCTAAGCTAGAGGGCTCTGCATGATCCAGTCTTGATTTTCTTTTAGATTCCATCTATTCTCTCCCTTGCCCGATACACTCTGGCTCCACCAGTCTTCTTTCAAACCTTTAAGTGTGACCTTAGGGCAGTCTTCATTTTTCTTCTCTCAGTCTGGAGCACTTTTCCCCTCTGTGTACTTGTATCTCACCCTCTCATCACAACTCAACAATACCCTCCTCAGAGAGGCTCATCTGCCCTTCTCTACCACTTACTCTGCTTTTAAGTATTTCCTAGTTATCTCCAAAATCTTACATTATAATATCTGTGCCAGTTTATTTCTTTCTTGTCTGTATCACTAGAATACACGATCAATAAGGATAGGTAGTTTTCTATTTTTTTCTGGGTATGTACAATATTTATTAAGTAAATAAGTGCATTAGTTAATATGGAAATAGTAGAATGACTTTAAATAAGCAATAATAAAAATGATTAAATTGAATGGAATAGTACAAATTACATTTTCAAAAAGATTTACTAATTTGAAAAAGTAATTATTTAATATTCACGGAATTACCATGTTAACAGTGTTTGATTAATTTAGCAAGTATTCTTATATCAATACCCAAAACTTTAAATTACAGTGATTGTTTTTGGAGCTATAATTATAAGTGATTTTTTTTTCTTTTGTATAAACTTCTTTTTTACAAAATTCTGATTACATTTTAATGTTAAATTAAAAAAATCGCCAGAGGTTTGAAACCAAGTTTAGTTTTGACCAGTTTGTCATCTGTAGAATTGGTGAAGATTAGTCAAGATCTATGCAAAAATGGCCATTCCGCCAAATACTTCCATTGAATCACTGTGCAAGATGTCTTAATTTGCTCTGCCAGCTTTCCTCTCTCCACCTTTCTCTCTGACTCAGAGGGCCGACATGTTGAGACCATATCAACCAGTCTCCATGCCTTCTCAGTTCTTAGTTTTTAGTTTTAGTGATTGGGTAGTCACAGTAGGACACCAAGGGTCACAGAAGAGTTATCCTTTCCCAGGGTTCCCTTCCTAGTAGCCCCTTGTTAGAAGGTCACTGCTTCTCTAGAGGAAGCTGAACCTACTCATCTCTGCCTAGGTTCCAGTAGCCACTCATCTCCTAGTCATTTTCAGGTAACAAGAGATCAGTTGTTACTAAGTCTCATTAGTGTTCCATTCCCGTGATCCTCCTATATCAAATCTTTGTAAACGGCACATTTTCAAATTATTATATTCCATCTATGCTCTGTTTCCTGTGGGGATCCTAAATGAGACCACCTGCTGTGCCTCACAGCCCCTCAGCTCATCCTTTTGCCAGACATTGCTGAGGAAACACCACCACGGTACCTCACTTTTCAATGGTACCTTGTTTCCCTCTTTCAGCTCCTGGGCTCTGGGCTTCCCCACCTGGGGAATCTACTCAACTCTTCTAATGCATAAACAAACTTGAAATTGAGGAGTTAACAAACCATGAGATAACCTCTAGCCAATAAGGGACAGTAGCTCCTTCTCCTTTATTTTGTATTGGCAATTCTGAGGCACAGATTGCAGTTTTTCCAATTGTTTTTAACCTTTTAAACCGCAATTACTTTTGCACCAACCCAATACTTAGTTCTCACTATATCTCAGGAATATTAAACCCTGCTTGTCCATGGCAGTGAACCATCTCAGTCATGCATGTTCAGTTTGGCTTCCCTCCATCCTTTTTCATTGTTCCAGGTCCCTAAACCATGTACCTTTAATGCAGCTCACAATAAACTACCTCTTGCAACGTCTGTTTCAGACTCCGTTTTTTAGAGAGATCCTGAACTTAGAGATATCGTGACATTGCTACAGTGATATATATATATATATACATACATATATATATATATATATATATATATATAGTCTCCCTCCTACGCACATATATAATTTTCACTTAATACCAAAATGTTTGTTGAAGAATTATTAACAAAACTGTACTTGAGAATTGTTCAATGTGTTGCTGTCCATTTGCTGAAAGTTATTTCTAATATGTCCGTGGACCCGCCCTCCACCCACCATCTCCACCCTCTGATCATCAGATCATTATTCCTACCATCTTCACATGAATGGGAACACATGTACCGCAGTGCAATCTGGGTAATCTATCAGTACAATTTACCAGTGTGTTTCCTGTCAGGTCTCAAAGAGGTTCATAATAGCGGTCTCCCTGAGGGCAACACCACCATTAGTCAGAAGCAATAAAACCTTTTAGTGAATGGAGAAAGAGGAAAAAACTGTCATGTTCTCTGTACATTTTTAAAATGGACTGCATTTAAACTTCAGCTTCCAGACTTATAGAATACATTTCCTAGCTTAATTTCCATAGCAAAGCCATAGGCTAACAGGTGCTGGGAAGAATTCTAATCCCTCCGGTTCATAACCTGGTCTATAGGAGTGAGCCGTGTCTGCACCGAGGCTGGGGCGGCCTAGTCTGAAGGCAGTGCTGCGTCTCCACAGAGCAGCTGGAGGTTTCCTAGCTCCACCTGACCTCACAGGGCAGGAGTGTGAAGTGTTTCTGGAACAGCGGAACGACTGAGCAAGCATACCAGACTAAACATCACAGCTGGGATTAGGCACACACAAGCTCTGTAAATATACCCAAGTGTAAGCTCTTAAAAAGAGAAAAGAGTGGGTAAAGTATCAGTGTGAGGGAAGTTTTTACACTGAGTAATACCTTTAATTTGGATTTTTCTCTTTTTATACATTAGTTCCCACAGATTCTGTTTTTACTGATAGGAAGGGGAGAAATGGAAGTATTGGGACAATAGTCTGTGCTTGGGCCATTTCCAGGCAAGACCTAAAATGGATCTCCCAGGGAGGAGGCACGAAAGCCTGCACTTCTGAGATCTCCAGACAGGCTTTGCATCAGGAAGAGATCTGAATTGGCAGAAGATGCCAATTAATAGCACTCCTTTGGCACACTAATGTAAACCTCAGATCATTTGAGGTTTGTCCTCTTCTCTTGAAAAATGCATCTCGTACTACAGATGAGTGTAAACATTAAGGGTCATATTCTCCCTCCCTTCTTAACTTTAATTTACATTTACAGGAAAGTCAAGGGGAAAGCCATGAGCTGGGAAATGCTCATTTGCAAAGGGGCATTACTGTTTTAGGTCTGTGGGCTGAATCATGCAGTGGAAAGTCCTGGGTGCCAGCCTCCCCAGCACCCAATTCCTTCCCACACCACACACAGAGTGTCAGCCTATAGCCATCAGGATCTATCTGACTTTCTAAAGGAGAAAGTGGTACACTCAGCTCAAGTACCAGATGTGAGACCCTGTGAGGTCCTGAAGGTGAGCCAAGACAAGAGTCACATCCCTCCACAAGACAGTTCAAAGATTATCTACACTGCAAAACCCTTGGCCATCGATTTTACCTGCCGGTTTGGGAACTCTGTTTCAATTGGCAAAGTGGTTCATCTAACTCATCCTCATTCACGTTAGTTTACTTCTTTTAAACCTCTCTGAACACAAAATTCCCAAGATATAAAATATAACCTGTATTTTTTGTTCTGCTTCTTAGTGCATTTCATCCATTTATTCCTCTCAAATCATGAGCCAACGTTATATAATTATTGTATGTCTATGTGGGGGAGTTTTATGCACTTAGAAGATGGACATTAAAATACAACATCAGAGCCACATTGATAGTCATAAATTCTCCTCTGAAATTCCTGTTAACTCATGTTAAAATGTTATTACACATTTGAAGTGTTGTGTTTTTTTTTTCCATTTCCAAATTGCCTGTAGTTAATGGCTTAGCACTTCCAGTTATAAATGTTATTGAAAAGATGCAGAATAATATTTATTAGGATCCCCAGTTTGTCATCAGTTGTAACATTCTGAATAAGGAATATTGTTCTGGCAAAAATGTTTGTTTTCTGACCCAGAGTCATTTGGAGTAAGGAAATGGGAATGTGTCAACAGAGATAAACGAATATGTTCAGTTGTTCAGTCACATTATTAAGAAAACGGAAACATTGTCCCCACTGTTTAAGCATAAGCCTGGTTCTTATCATCTCTATCATGTTGAATAGAATCATTTTCTTTAATTAGAAAAAGTTACAGAATACACAGATTTGATGGAGGAATATTTTATAGAGGAAATTTAATTATTTGGAAGGAGCATTAGTTGGGTATTTTGTTGTTTGAGTTGTTATTGTTTTTCCCTTTTAAACCTATCACTGCAAATTACTGGGGGAGGTGTCTATGCCATAAACCTTTCCATTATCAGCCTACTTCATTATTTTTCAGCTCTATTATATAGGCCACAATGATAAAAAGCCTAAAACCATGTTATACCATATATGCCATAATCAAGCTAATAAGTGATATTAGACAATTGTTAATGTCCTTGTTAATTTTCTTTCCAATTTTCTCTTTTTTTTCTTAAGCCGTGTATGAAATGGTGTCCAGCATCTACCCACAAGCCCCTCCCTGCTCTTACTCTTGTTCTGGTGAGACCACCACTACTTCATTATCCAAGCTGCAGAGCATGATTTAAGTCAGAGGGTCCATCTCCCTGGCCACCTGGCACTGGCTCAAGGGCAGATGTATGACCTAAGTCAGGCAAATGTGTTCAATGGGCCTCGATTGCAGAAACTTTCTTTGAGCCACAATAGGTGCAATCAAGTTACTTTCACTGCACTTAGTTTTTTGATAATAAGACCCTGTAGGTTCCAGGAATATAATGTTAAAATGTGAAAATGGAACCCACATTTAAAAAAAAAAAATTAGATAAGTGCAAATTCCTTATTACCAATGGAAGAACAAATAAATCAAGGGTCGACAGCATTTCTTTTTTGTTTTACTTCAAATTATAAGTCTATGTTATCTTTTACAAAAACATACAAGCAATATCATGAGATTTAAACAAATTCTAATCTGTCTACACAACTCCAGTCACTCCTGAAGGGGTCCGGGTTCAAATTTCCAGATTTTCTATTTAGAGGAAATTTTAGTTGAGTGCCCTTATCTAATCTTTCAGAACTATTATTATTTATATAATACATATACACATACCCACACACACACATACACACACACAAAAAAAAAAACGTACATAAATAACTTTCTTCTTGTCAGGTCTCTATTAGTAACAGATCTATTATGCTCTAGCTATAAGAAAATCCTCCAAATTCTCTAATTAAAATGAAAACTAAAATAAAGCTAAATGTTTGGAACAGATCAAAGGATTCACCAAAGTTTTCAAAGGCCGTTAAGTTGAAATGAATTAAATTATATAAACAATGTTACCAAAAATTCAATATGCTTTTTTCTAATATACATTTTAATATTTGATCAGATGTCTACTATATCATCAAAGTTGGCCAATATGAATAAGCAAGGCCTCCTGGGAGTTAGGTTAGTAACTTTTTCTTCGCAGTGTGATTTTTCTGAGTGACCAATGATCACTCCATTTGAAGACAAACTTTTTTTGGACCTTTTAGCTTTCTACATTTTAAGGCATGGGAGACCATAGCTTATAGGAAGCTCCAAGCTGAGAAGAATGCTATATTTACTATTGCAAAAATACTAATTAACACCATGGATTTGAGATCATTTTTGTCAGCTTTTATTTTTTTGTTGTTATCAGAGCAGTTCAGAATGGCAGTGATGTTATGAAAATTAGGACAGATATGTTCTGAATCAAGAAGATCAAGGAGTAAAATCTGAAGAACCAGGACGCTCTTTCCAAACTGAACTGCTTAGCTAATAAAGCCCACAAGAACACTGAGCATGGATAGCATGAGAACTGGTGTCAGAGGAATGATGGGAGTATCCTTGTAAGAGAAAACACACTGGAAAGAAACCGAATGCATGTTTACATGTATCTCATGGTTGAAGTTCTGGAAAGTGTATTTATAAGGATATGACCCTAGCTTAAAGAAATCGTTTTTTTCACCTTGTAAGGAACTTTCTAAAATATAATGTAGTCTATTATAGTCTAGGCCTTGAATCCCCAGAGACTAATATGTAAGTTTTAACAATAAGATCATTTATTGAAAGAACTGAGACAGAGACAATTGAGATATAGAACTCCAAAACTTGACATGTAATTCTGACATTTAGGTTTATTTTATTTTTTCCTTGCCACAACAAGGCCCTGGAAGATGACAGAACCACAAGATAAAAGGAATCTGGGTCCTGAATCACTGCTCACAGTATAGATGACTGAGCTGAATCGTTTTGGTGGACTGTTATTTGAGTGAGAAAAACAACCTTTGGTTTTAAGCTATAATATGTGCAATCTACTATTAATACTTAAACATTGTTAGGTATTCATGACTAAATTTTCCTAACTTTCCAAAAAACTCAGTCATTTTTCAAGATTTAGCTCAAATAATAACATCCTACAATCCTCCATAATTAATTGCATTGTCCTTTGCACTCACTTAGTATTTTGTGTATACCCCAATTGTACATGATTGGGAAACAAGTAATTATTACATAGTTTCATAACTACTAACTAGATCCTGAGCTCCCTAGGAGGGAAGACTCTCTTCTTCAACCACATACTCCCTGTATCTTACTGAAGCTCAAAAAATGCATTTTAATAGAATGAATGGTTGTGTCACTCATCATATACTTGTATGATTTATTGCACAAAGTTTGGGTAGCTTATTTTCTTATTTAGTTCACTTCCTCCTTAACAGTCATTTTTAAATTCCAAAACGTTAATCACATTTTCTTTTGTGTAAATCCACGAATTGATTGCAACCCAGACTTATACAAGTAGAAGATGTAAGTACTTTTTTTCCCTCAAGAATGTTTTGGTTTATGGAGCCATCTGGTGTGTAGGAGTTTTTGTTTGTGTATGTCACCTCACCCCCTATAGTTGAGAATTAGAAGGAAGCTTCTAATTCCCAATAAAATATTTCAGATAATGATTGATGGATTTAAATTACTATATTTTTCTCATCATGTTCATATCCTTCTGTGGGGAGAGGTAGAGGGAGTAGAATCTGTTTGCTTCTGTTTATTGTTTCGCGTCATACAATCTTGTTCCATCTAAGTCGATATTCAAGTTGACACCATGACTCAGAATTAAGCTCAGAACTCTGAATGTTATTCTTAAGAGTGTCATGAGAACAATATATATTTCAAGTACAATTATTAGAAGGAACTGAGTTATAAAGAGCTTTTGGTTGATGACATTTTTGCAGAGATATCTCCAAAATATACAAGACCATTCAAAAACATTCACTGAGGCTCAGTGAGGTGGGTGATTATATTGCTCAATAAAGACCAGTACAATTGAACCTTCTGTTTATTCACTTTGCGGTGGATTATGATGGCCATTGCTGGTGGAGAAGAGAGTAGTCAGTTTGAAGACACCAGGTTTATGTAACATTCCCTTACTGTTGTTCATGTGACTTTTTTGTCCCAGAATGAGTGTTTCTCCTTCATCTCCATCATTAGTAAGTGGGAGTTCTTCGAAATCATGACCAAAAGAAAGATGCTATTGTGTCAAACTGTAGTCTGAATTAATTTCTAAGGTGACCTCTACAATGTAATATATACTATTCGACCTGAAACTTCCCCAGTTGTGGGCGACTTCAGAATGACGGGTAGTGTCACACAGAGAGTCAACTACGTGAGGGGGATGAATTCTCTGCTTTGTTGAGACCTTAGCCTGTTGAGACCTGTAGCTGTGAGGCATTGTTTAGAAATTGTTCCCGATCAGCTGTAGCTCACTCACATGTATGTGATTTATAGTTATAGCTCATGTCTTCTGTTCATGGGAAATTTCACTCTTTGCTTCCCAGAGCACATGTTTTGTAAAGCAGGTTTTACATGGTCATATGTAGGAATCAGTTTTATCTTTTTGTTTTGTTTTAGTTTGCTTTGTGTACATGTGGGTACACGTTTGCCTGTGTCCTTCCCCTTAACACATGACTCTCTGCCCCAATTCAACAGCATTTGTTCTATCTAACCACTGGATGGCGATTAAGTGTTTTCTCCCTGAGCAGGTAGATAATCAAAAGTAGGAGCCAGTGCAGATTGCTTTTGATTTGTGGACAGGATTCCAAGGGACTTTGTTAACAAGAAAACAGAAATATTTCACCTTGTCCTCATCAATTAACTGATGTATTAACAAAGCTTGCAACCATGCTTGATTGTTACTAAATACAATAAGGCAATAATTTACACAATATTTTTAGTTCAAATAGAAATGCATACATTTCTGTTGTGAAGTATCTGGTTGCACCTATGAAATAAGCTTGCAACATTTTCACTTGAAAATTCCTATATTTAATACTCCTTTTACGATCTGCTCTCTTTCCTGTCGAATCTCAACTTAAAGGAAACCTTTTGGGAAATACGTTGAGAAATGTTCATCATCTCTCATGACACTGAATTGTAATTGCTTATTTATGTGTAAGATCTATTAGTTTCATTCCTCTCTGAATCTCAAATACTATATAACCTCATAATAAACACTAGTTGAGTGAATGGAAGCAACAACCGTCTTCTCTTGCACTCTAGTAACTTGTACCTATCTGGGAGATAAGATGGAGTCCAACTTCACAAAGTGAAACAATTCTGCACATAAGGGTATCCGGGCTTTAGAAGAGAGAGATGTATTCCATACTTTCCTCTCACAGCTAATGAACAGATGTGTGTGTTCTTCCCCTACGTGAAGGAAGCTCCCTTTATTAATCAGAGAGTTGCACTGAGTTCTCCCAAGCTGAGCTTACAGCAAAGTTTGCTTCCACCCTGTTCTAACCATCCTTAGCTGCACTAGTCTTTAGCTCAGAAAACCAATACCGGTACTCTGAAAAATTCAAGCTTTCTTACCAAGAAATGTATACAGGTTTAAAAAGCCTAATATCTAAGAAAGAAAAACAAATTGTCTACACATTTGAATGAGAGGATTTTCTTTTCTGTGTCTTAAACTAAAATTCTGTACATTTGTTTGAGAACATATCAGCTCATTTATCAATGGAAAAAATATTCATGCAGTTTTTCTGGAGCTTATGTGCTCATCTCTTTTCTCTGTGGCCAAGCTATAAGTTGTACTTAGGTTTCATCTTAAATGTATCACAGGAAGGAGAAAAGAGCAGCAGCAGCAGATGGAGGTAAGATATTACTTCCGTACTGACCATGCAGTGGAACAGGAAGCAGAATGGAATGAGAGTGGAAGGATCCAAGTAGCTCCTAGGGGGATTCTTGCAGTGAGGCATCGGAGCCCCTGAAAGAAGTTAGGGACCATCAGAGTCTTTGGCCCAACAACATACCGGAGCACTCATGGAATTCACTTGATTACAATATATTTAATGAGAGAAAATACTGTTTTGTCCTGCTCCTAACGTCAGCTTTCTCTGCTACGAAATCCCGGGTCCCAAAGCCTTTGCTGGGCTCCTGAGGACAGCACATTTTGTTCTGAATTGAATTGTTCCCATTTTTTCTCCTAGCTACGAGAATGAAAATGATATGTTGGTTTGATTAGCTGCATTCGTTTGCTAAGGCTGCCTGAACAAACTGGGGGGCTTCAATAACAGGACGTGTTCTTTTACTGTTCTGAAGGCTGGGAGACTGAGATAAAGGTTTCACCTGGGTTGATTCCTTGTGGCAACTGTGAAGGATGGAAGCATCAGTTCCAGGACTGTCTCTGGCATGTACCCAGCCATGTCCTCCCTGTGTTCACCATGTCTTTCTGTTAGGTAGAAGTTAGAAAATGGAGGAGAACGAGGAGGAGCGATGGGGGGGGGGCCATAGTGCCTAAAGAAAACGTTGATAAATAGCTTTGATTAACTGCCTCCAGCCACATATCTATTTTTACAACAGACGAGGAGAGGTGGTCTGGAGCAAGATAAGGATCTGAGTCAAGAGACTTCCACCCATCTTTGGAGGTTCCACCCTCCCATGGAAGAGCAGGCACCACCTTTTCCCTTCAAATCAGTATGTAACTCCTTCACCCCACCCAGCAAACTATGAGTCCTGGAGACAAGGGCTCTTTCTCTCTCATATATATATATAGATATAGATATAGATATAGATATAGATATAGATATAGATATAGATATAGATATAGATATAGATATAGATATAGATATAGATATATAGATATATATATATATACACACACATATATAGATATATAGATATATAGATATCTATATATATATAAAATCTGTCTTCCTTTCTCCCTCCCCTCCTCCCTTTCTCTCCCTCTCCCCCACCTCAGCTAGGCCCATTCTCTTCCCTGAGAACGTATCACTAATAAACTCTGCTTGCACACTGATCAGCTTGCTGATCTTTGATTCTTCACTGTCAGCAAGAAGAACTGAGACTCCCGTAACATTTCCTCTCTGTGTGTCTTACTTTCTGCATGGCATTCTTGTATAAGCTCACCAGTGATACTGGATTAGGGCTCACCCTAACTACCTCATTTTAATTTAACTCATTACATCTGCAGTGACTCTATTTCCAAATCAGGTCCTAGTCTGAGGACTGTCAACATATAAATTTAGCAGGAGTCATAACATGATCCATTTCCTCTATAGCACACTGCCTTTCCTTCCCTATTTTTCCGTTACTAGAAAGTAAATTAGTTAAGCTCTACAAAGTGGAGTAGAGCTTCTGAGGCATATAGCTTAGTGGTTATCCTCATCAGTTCTAGAAGCAGACCACCCGGATTTGCATCCTCCCGTTGTCACTGCTAGCTCTGTGACCTGTTTCCTCATCTATAAAATGGAGATAATAGTATCTATCATGTGAAGTGCTTAGCCACTTTGCAAATATTACATTGTGAAACATCTTGAGAAAATAAACCGCCTTCCAAGTGCAGGCTGTAGTCCACACACTTTGACTGTGAATGTTTATAACTCCAGCAAAGGACACTTAGCAAGCACGTATGGAAAATAATGAGACACAGATTTGCCTTTGTTTGGAATATGGGGATAATCCTGCAATGATTCGAGTTGTACAGACGCTGCAGGTGATCATAAAAGACATTTTAATTCCAACAGCTTTTTATCTCTATAATTGGGTACTAGCCTCATCAGAGAATCATTGGGATACTCTACTTCCATCTCTCCAACCAGTCTCACAGAACAACCCAGATAAATGTAAAGGAACCAATCTCTAGGAAGGGAATAGAGTTGGGACACATTGCATTGTATGTGCCCCCCCACCCCAAGTCTTTGCCGTGATACCTACCTATATCAAAAACTTTTAACAGACACTGACTCAACCTAATGATTTTTTTTCCCAAATTTTTACATTCGGCACATGCTCGTCTCCGTTTGCCTCAACTCTCAGATCATTTTGTTTGTTGTGAGCCACTACTGACTGGCACTGGTCCTGATTAAACTGTAGGTGAACTGGGACCTGGGCTTCTCTTAGTCATATAAGAAGACTACGGATTTTGATCTAAGTATTTCATATGAGCCATTGGACTTAAAAGTCAGAGCAACTCTTTTAGGTAAGTATTCATTATTATCATTTAAACTAAGGGGGAAAAGAGGTTGAGGAAGGTTCATATCGCCCACTGTCACAAAGTAAATAGGATAAAATTTGAATCTAGGTCAGTATGACTAATGCCTGCGCTCAGTGTCAAATACTTTCTCCTTACAGATAAAGATGGAGGTGAGTTATCTAACAGTGTCCTTTACTGTAGTGTGGTGACCAACTACTGAACCTTTTCAGCTCATCTTCCAGCCCTAGATTCTCTCAATCCAAAACAGTCAATCAAGTCAGATATATATATATATATATATATATATATATATATATATATATATATCACACATATAATATATATGGATATAGACAGACAGATAGAACTACATATATATATATATACACACATACATATATATGAAACCAGTGACTCAACAGATGCTTACTTTTCATACATTTCAAATGCAGCATAAGGTTTATTAAAAAGCATAAAAATAGCTTCTGTAGATAACTCTAAGATGTATGTTTACATATATTCCAATCACACAAAATATAAATTCATTGCCTCAGCTTCCTCATCATGTGCTATGAACTGAAATCTCAATGACACTGGGCATTTTATAAGTATTCAAATATACTTACTTTGCAAAGTTTATTTTTTAAATTAGGTTTTTAAAATCTAGTCATATATAATGTTTACAGAAAGCTTCACCATTTCTGAATCTTTATACCTTTTAATAGTGTACTCTAATTGAATTTTTATAATTTTATATATTTGAGTTCAAGTTTTCTTAGATTTCAGATGCAGCCAGAAAGATAAGATTGGGTGCAACACAGCAAATATGTATGGAATAACTATCACGTGTTAGGTGTTGAAGATACAGATATAGACACAGATGTAATGTACATATGGCATAGATAGGTAGATCTATCTGTCTGTCTATATCCATCATTTGGTATTGCATATTGGGTGAATCTGATGCTCTTCCCAATTTATAACAGATTAGCATTGTGTGAAGGATGCCTTTTAAATATTGTTTTTATTCCTGTGATAATATAAGGCGTGGAACCAAAAATACCTGGGCTAGTTAAAAAGCAAAGTGAGAAAATTTTAATGGACACTTGAGCTCATTTTGCTTCTACTTGTTTTCTTTTGAAAAAACGGTGTGAATTAGTGAGATAAAAGCATTATGTTGCTATGGATATAATCAAGGGTTATAATAAACCATCATTTTTTTTTTTTTTTTTTTTTTTTTTTTTTTTAGGAAATAGCAAGGAAAGGAAAAGTTTAAGAGAAAGTAGAAGGTAATCCTGGCATCACCTTCCCAAAATTTTATATTCTGTTCCTGTTTATTTTTTTCCTAGTAAGATTGCGCTCAAGCTAAATTATAATTAGTGTTTCTTGAATAATAGCAAACTGTCGATATAAAACACACCTAGAATGTGATTTCCCTATCATTTTGCCTTTTGTCTTATTTATGATTTTCACTTTCTAAGCTATAATGACATATTTATAATTAAGAATCTCAATCTTCTGGCTTTAATCAACACATTTGACATCTTTTATGTCTGAATTGTTTTCCGTCTGAATTAGATTGTGTGCCTTTAGGGTAGGGACTGTGTCTCTGATGATTTATATAGTACTGCATACTTGATGTTCAATAAATAATAAACAATAAAGAAAGATTGCCTGGCAAATATATAACTCTCATGCTAAGGACAAATTGGCTAAATGACTTCAAATTATTTTTTTTTTATATTGGAAAGCAATTTCTCAACATATCTTCTTTAAATGAAGTAATGTTTTCCACTTTAATATCTCAAATTAATCTATGCTCTCTCTCGCTCTCATTTGAAGCTTTAAATCCATCTTTACATACAATTTTTAAATGTTATCATTTTACTGAATTTGCATTTTTGAGTAAGATTTAATAAGAACTTCAGTGAATCAGAAAATGATGTATTCTAGTTCATCTGATGATCATACCGTAGTGTATGCAACAATATTTAGAGGCATTCCAAATTAAACTTATTTAATGCAGGTGAAATTATTGCATTGCACTTACTTTTATTTTGGCTTTCAAAAATGTTTGCCTTTCATAGCGTGGACTATTCAATCTTTTGCATTGTTCTCAGTATTCAATTCTGTGGCATCAGGAGTCCCTCCAGTATGTCAAATTGGAAAAGGACATCCTATGTTTCTTGCTTTGTTGTGATATCCATCTAGATTCAAGTTTGGTGGAAGAAGAAACACATGAATTGCAAATTATCTTGTCTGATTTCACCTAAAGGCCTCGAACAAGTGTTTTCTGCATTGTACAGTCTTTTCACTTCTTCCTCTCATTTCATGTCTAATCTGTCTAGCAAGTTATTACTCATCATTCAAGTTTCAGAGTAAATGACTGTCCTCGAGAGAGCCTTCCCCTCTAACCCTGTTTCTACTTGACTTCAGTCGCTATCCTGGCATCAATACCCCTATTTTCTGTACCTGCCCTAACATCGCATTCATTAGATTAATCATTACTTATTTGACATGCATCTTCTTGACCAAATAATAAACTCTGCAAGGGGATGAACTTCCTGAATTAATCACTGTGGTACCCAGAACATCAATCTCAGTGACTGGCACATAATAATCGTTCAAAAAGAAAAAGGTGCTTAATGGTTTAAAACCATCGTTTCTCCCTTTAAGACCACTACACAAGAAGATTACATACTCTCAACACAATAGTTAAGGTTTACTTCTAATTTGGCTTACAAATTATGGAAAGCATTTTGCTGTCCCAACAAGCTTTGAGACTCACTCAGGATTTGATACAAAACATGTGCTTTCCTAGCGCAAAGCTAACATACTGATGCAAAGCGTTCCCTAAATTTTCATACATGCTGGGTATTCCTAGGTTCATGATCTGCTATTAGTTGATCTGGTAAAGTTAACTGAGTTTTCCCTAAAAATGATAAAAAGTTATAATGTATTAGTATACTCTGCTGAAAAAAAAAAAAAATCATTCACTGTCTCAACTTAAACTTGGCACAGACTGAGAGCAATCCATCACAAAAGTTTAGTTTTATTCATTTTCGAGACCCGTGGAACAGGGCTATGCAGGTTGAGAGGAAGAACTTTGAGGATTAAAACAAATAAAACAAAACAAACAAACAAAAAAGCATGGCTGCACAAAGGTGGAGAGAGGGGATAGAATCTAAAGTCAGGACCTGGTGAAACCCAAGAGAAATGAGCTGTTGAATCTAAAGAAAGAATCTGAGCTAGGGTATTGACATAGGCTCATGCTCAATAATCCATTAGAAGACATCCTTACTACCAAGAAGAACCCAGAATCCAGTGCAATAAAAACACATGTCTTTAGGAGAGACGTGGCATTTGTAGAATGCCTTTTTGTTGTTGTTTGTTTCTTTTGGTAAATCAATAAGTTTCTGTGTTACCAAGCCACAGGAAGTTTCTAAATAGTTCAAAATATGTAAATATTTCTTGAGGAGAAGAAAGTTACAATACTAATTGATGCCTCATAATGAAACGAGATCATGATTCTCTCATGCTACATCCACGCCTGCAGATTTTCAAAAATTTAATATCTTGTGTTGATTTTTAAATTTTTCCTGGGACCCAAAATCTTATGTGAAGGAGCAAGTAAACACATTGTCCTAGAATATATAAGAAATTGTCTATACAGCTTTAAAAATCCTATGTCAACCTATAAGAAATCTAATTTAATTCATTTACCTTAAAGAAGATTAGATTATTG
This sequence comes from Rhinolophus hipposideros, assembly GCF_964194185.1. Lineage (NCBI taxonomy): Eukaryota > Metazoa > Chordata > Mammalia > Chiroptera > Rhinolophidae > Rhinolophus > Rhinolophus hipposideros. The sequence continues at coordinate 86,062,642 of NC_138051.1, forward strand.
CAGGGCTTTATGTAATTCAAACCACCTGTTTAAAAAAAAAATGTTAAGCACAGCTTTAACAAGAAAAAGCTTTCACTAATGTGAGAGTATGAATAATCCATAGATTTAAGCTCTCTGAAAATAATGCATTTTTAGCCCCATTTCAGCTCACCAAAGAATGACATTAGGAGACGAGTTCATGTTTGATTTATGGACCATCATGATTTAGTAATGAAATCAAATTTGAAAGTTTGAAAAAATGGAAAACAACTGCCTGGTCTAAGTATTATAACTATTTGTTCGTTTCCCCCATCCTAAAAAGTTAGAATTAGTTGAAATCAGTGGAGAATTTCTCTCTCTCCTTCATTTTATTCACCTGATCACAAATTTTATCTGACAATATTTCCTCTAAAATGGTGTAGAATTAACCCTGTTAGAGATGTATTTAAATGGGAATATTAATTTAGGCATTCATCTTGTTTTCAAGACCTTTAGTCATACTGAGAAAAACTCAAAGGGTAGGATCTTTAATTATCTTTATGCAGTCCTTGCTCACTGTTGATGTTATCTCATTAAATGTCAAACATTTATGGTAACAATTCTGGTGTGTTTTTAGGACATGAATATTGAGTATCCCATGGCCTCACAGTTAGGCATACACATTTTCAAAATATGAAATATAGCATTGAATTACATTATGTTGTGCAATCTCTGTCTTTGTACCATTTCATATTGTTTCACAGTATTGTGTGTTTGTAAAACAAAGACTACTTCTGAATAATCCTATCATTCCAGTTTCAAAGTGAGATGCTGTTGGAAAAAAGCTAAACATTACACTAATTACTTTGAGGCATAGCAGTAGTTTAGATTGTTCCAGAAAAATAGTTATCCTCCTGAGGAGTAACAGTTCCAGAATGCTGAATGCAAGGCTAACCAAGCATAAAGCCTTTTATTTTCAGTCTTCTGTGCACTGGCGAAATGGAACCAGTTGCTTAAGCAGTGAAATCCTTTTTAAACAAATCAAATACTGAAGGAAATTGAGAGACCCAAATGCTTTCGAGGGGATCTGTGATGAAGGTTCAACTTTAGGGGCACCAGAATTTTTAGTAGGAAATCCATTATTCTACCATGATTAAGGCAGTTTATCACCAATTATAGAAGCATGTTCTTAGGTTATCAATAGAGGTTAGAGAGTTTCATGTTTTTTTTTTTTTTTTCAGAATTCAATTCCTAATAAATAAAAGTAATTTTTTAAATGGCCTTCTGCAGAACAGCTGTGTTATCTATTGTTTATAGAACAGACTTCCAGTCATGCTTGTTTTTTGGCATAGAAATAGAAATGAGAGTAATTTGCATAAGTGGAATATTAGTTGCTCTGTTGATTATTTTCCTCCCTTTCCCCTTTTCAGTGTATCGTTCATTTGTATTATCTTAATGATAAGTGGCTCTTAGGCAGAAAACAACTGTCTGCTATTTTTGACCTCTCAAAACAGGCTAAAAATATGTTCATATAAAATTAGTACTAGATTAGACTTTGTCCTAAATTAACCACAATATGTTCTTTGAACAAGGGTCAGATTCACTCCAAATCAGTTTAAGATATACAGATTGATATAATATATCGTATTAACATACAAAGAATTACATCTTTGAAACTAGAATTTTCAGAGTAGTGGTTAATTTTCCATATTGTGCTTAATTTTTAATAGTACAATGTGATATTCGATTTAACTTTTCCATATTGTGGTTAATTTTTAATAGTACACTGTGATATTTGAGGCACTTAGTGTTATAAACTACCTTAAAATATAGAAATTTTATATAGTGTTCATTTAAAATTTCAAATGAATATTTCATTCAGACTATGCTTCTTAAATATAATAATTATCCCCTTTAAAAGAAATGAAAATCCCACTCTATATTTTACTATTATACTGCTATTTTTTACTCATGGCAAATGTTATGAGTTAAATTATTTCCCCCAAAATTTATACATTGAAGTACTAACCCTCAGAATATGGTCTTAGTGGGTCTCTGTAGAGGAAATCAATTTAAACTAAGGTCGTTAAAATGGACCCTCATCTAATATAACTGATGTCCACATAAAAGGGGGGAAATTAAGACACAGAGATATACACAGAGAGGAAGATGATGGGAAGACACAGGGGAAGGATGGCCATCTAGAAGACAAAGAGATGTCTGGATCATATCCTTCCCTCCCAATCCTCAGAGAGAACCAACCCTGCCAACACCTTTACCTCAAACTTCTAGTCTACCTGGTTGTGGTACTTTGTTACGGAATCCTTAGCAAACTAATCAAGAAATACGTTTGCTGCCAAGTGGTCTATTTTCAAACAAACTGTTTTAAAACTGTCTTTTAATTGTCAGTTAGGTATGTTGTTCAGAACTTGTAAATGCATTTTAGAAGTAGATGACCAGCATTAAGAGGATTGGACTTTAGTATCCAACACACCTGTCCTTTAGCTGTGACACTCTGGGCAATTTGTTCAACTTCCCTGTGCTTCAATTTCATCACTCATAAAATGGAATTAATAGCAATTCCTAAGGAGAGTAGTTTTAAGGATTAAAATAGATGAAATATATAAAGTCCGGATACGAGTGTATAACCTCTAGTTAACACTCTATAAATTTAAATGGCCATAAAGGTGACAATTTATCAATACAAATTATGATTGAAGTTTTAGCCATTGTGAAAAATAACCAGGATCTGCTGTATATCTGAAAGTTAAGACAGATATACCACCTTCCATGGAGTCGACCTTACCAATACTTGGTGCCATGTTATTGACTTCAACCAAAACTCCCTTATCTCTTTCTTCATTGAACAATGTGTGTAGACCATCTATTGGCCTTCATGCTCTCAAGGAGAAAAGTTGCATCAGTTAGCCATCCTAATGATGAGATACTGAGGTCTAGTTAATGAGATAACCCACAGATGCATGTGGCTCTGACATGGAGAAAACTGCAGGTGAAGATGAATTCCATATCTTACCAGTGCCGGCATCCTGACTTCCCTACTCCTCTCTGTGCCCCTGAGAGTAAACTTTTCTAAATCATGTTACTCCCATGCTTAGATCCTTTAGCAAGTAATCCTGGTAAAAAATAATATATTCATTCACCACATCTTTATTTACATCACATATTTTAGGTTTTGTACTAGACTACCCATTTAGGCATGTGGAACGAAAGGGGAAAAGAGGGAGGCTATGTGTAGTACTTTTCTCTTGTGTAGTTTTTGTATACTTGGCCTGTTTAATATCTACTGAAATATTAGGACATACAAAAGTGCTTCCTAGGTGGCCCCAGACAACATGAATCCCATTTGTTTACATTTTCATGGAAGCTGTGCTTACCCTAGTCATCGTACTTAATCATCCTATATTGTGACTAAGTCATAGAGACTCTTTCTACACTGCCACATTCTCTAATGTGTGAATTATTGTAAGAACTGTGTTTTCCTCTTTAAATGCTCAGAATCTAGCACAGGGACCACCATGAATCAGGTGCAATATAAACAAAAGAGTGAATGTATTATTCTAAATGAGAGAAGGTGAGGAGAATGTGAACAAGCATGAAGAAGTCAGTGTTCATGAAGAGCTTTGCATAAGGGGAGGGTATAGACAAGAAAATGTGATGGGAGAAGAAAATTCCAGGCAGATGGAAAATCAAGAGCTAAAGCACACACATGGGGAAAGTAATATGTGCTGAAATTGCAAACAAGTCGATTTGGCTCGGGTCTAGTGTACATGAACATGAGTAAGGTAGAATTTAAAAAGGCAAATCCCATTTACATCACGGAGGCTCATAAATGCAAGACTAGGGAATCAGGACCTTAATCATTACAGCTCTGGAAACAGCACTCCATAATTCTCCATTGCCTCTGGCATAATCTGTTAACAGTTTGTAATTTGAAAAAGGCATGGGAGAGAAATTTGTTGATGTCCAGATATATTAAATCCAATTATTCTATGTTTAATTCAACCTGAATATACTTTAATCCACTAATAGAAAGTTTTTGTTAGTCACTCTGATATATTTTAAATATCCCACCTAAATGACTGTATTAGGCATCATATCTTAGGTTCTTTCCTCGTAAGTAGACAGTAAAACTTACCTGTTGGATCCTACAGATGCTGACTACATTTATCCACTTATGCACATTAAAATCACCTGGAAAATATAAGATTTATGAAATACCAATACACAACCAGTAACAAAGTGGGATCCTAAGATGTTATTCATGAGGTCAAGGATATGATTTCTTTATCTAATTATTCATCTAATTCTCTGTAAGCTTGAAGTAAATGAAATCAGAAAGTGAGTCTTGGGCTAAAGCTACATAGTGCCAAGATAATTTCAAGATGATACAGAAACCCAGTCTACAGTTTAAATTAATTGTGGGCACTTGATTAAAAGATATACCCCCAATATAATAGTAGGAAAAACATTTCTCTAAAACAGCACGATGCTGCATGATTCAGACATTTAAAAATACATATATTATATGCCTGTACAGAATAAATTTTTGAAGTCATGGGAAAATACTTATAATACCTTTTCTATTTGTGTCAACATGTATACATTTCAAAAACATAATATTGCATGAACAAAAGTTGAAAATTATTTTTAAACTTGAATGACACCTAAATACATTTCAGTATGCCCCAAACAAAATATACATTATTTATTGATCCACACATATATACTAAAATTATGCAGTTCTTCTTAGGACTAAGCAATGCCAATTTCAATGAGAAAGGTGGGAGAAATATTAGACAAGGTGCTGGAGTCCTAGGGATATCACTGTGTACTTGTTCTTAAGGCAAATTTGTATTTGTTAATTAAATATGTATACATGTATACGTATATATGTATATACATGTATATATATGTTTTTTAAGAAACTATGAAGAACTTCTTTGTCAAAACACTGCCTCTTAACGCTTTTGGGCCCCTAAAACAGTAAGAGCCACTTAGCTTAAATGAAATGGCAAAAAGTTTTGCTCAGAGGCAAACACTTCTAGGCCATATGCTTTTGCCTCCAGAAACAGAAGAAGGGAGACACTTTTATATCAGGAAGACAAGAAGAGAGAAAGGAAAGAATAAAGGCAAGAAAGTTCTGCCTCTGCAGGCAATGCATAATATTTTTAAACATGTTGCTAATATGTTATACATAATCTCTGAATGTTAGTATTATAGCACTTTTTACCATGACTTTTTCATCCTTTTTTATATTATCTACATTTTCTAAAATAGGTGTGTATGACTTTTATAATCAGAAAAGAATCACTTTAAAATTTTGTAAGATTAAATATTAATATAGTCAAAGTAAAAAAAAAAATCATCGAACCTACAAAAACTCTTAAAATGTAACAAAGAAAACAAATGACCTGATTAAAAAAAGAGGGAGAAACCTTGAACAGACACCTTACCAAAGAAAAGGGCTGATGGCAAATAAGCAAAGCAAATAAGAAAAGCTGGTCAACATCACTTGTTGTTAGGGAAATACAAATTAAAACAGCAATAGATGCCACTATTAGACCTATTAGAATGGTCAAAATACAAAACACTAACACCACCAAATGCTGGTGAGAATGTAGGACAATAGGAAATCTCATTTATTTCTGGTAGGAATGAAAATTGGTACAGCCACTTTGAAGGAGAGTTTGATAGAGTCTAACAAAACTAAACATATTCATACCATATGATCCAGTAATTGTGTTCCTTGATATTTATCCAAAGGAGTTGAAAACTTATGTTGACACAGAAACCTGTACATGGGTGTTTACAGCAGCTTTATTCATAATTATTAAAACTTGGAAGTGACCAAGATGGCCTTCAGTTGATGACTAGATGAATAAACTTTGGTACATCCAGACAATGGAAGAAATGAGTTATCAAGCTATGAAAAGACCTGGAGGGACCTTTCGTATTACTAAGTAGGGGGAAAACAGCCAATCAGGAAAGGCTACATACTATATGATTCCAAATATATGATGTTGTGGAAAACGCAAAACAATGGAGTCAGTAAAAGTCAGTGGTTTCCAGGCTTAGGGTAAAGCAAGGGATAAATAGTTATAATACAGAACATTTTTAGGGCGGTGATTCTATTCCGTAGGATATTTTAATGGTGGATACACCTCATTTACATTTATCAAAACTCATAGAAAGTGCAATACAAAGAGTGAACCCCAATGTAAACTACAAATTGTGAGTGATAATGATGTGTCATTGTAGGTTCAATGATTGTAATAAATACACCTGTCTGTGCTAATGTGGGGCAATCAGTACATGGGAAATCTCTGTACTTTATGCTCAAACTTTCTGTGAACCTGAAAATGCTTTAAAAACAAAGTGTATAAATAAAGTCTATCAATAAATAAGTAAAAATAAATGCATACAATTTTTAAAAATTATGGAACCCATAAACATCACTAATGTGGTCCTCCCTTTATAGTGACATTTTAAATGACCTCAAACGAAAATCAAATGTTTATGACATTGCATATATTTTATTGGAATTGATTTTTATCATTTGTAAACTAGGGCACATTCTCAAATTAGTTTGTTCAATTTCACAAGTTTTAAAGCATTATTAATCCATGGATTGTAATATAATGGTAAATGTGAAATTGAACAAGCTCACAGTGGAAGACTGGAATGTACACCAAAATATTACATATTTTGGTGTGTATATTAAAGATGTTGCCTAACTTCTGAAGCCTGGAATTGCCATGGATATTAGAATAAAGCCTGTGAATCTAGTACATCTGAGTTTAAACCATCTTTCCATCTGTAGGAAGAAACAAAAAACTTTGCAGTCCTATACAGATGGTTCCTCTTTGATTATGATGTCTGTCCATCTGTATTGTTTACTAGGTAACATGAAACAAATTGTCTCAAGCCTATGGCAAAGCACACACTTATACAACCATTTCATGGGTAATCAGTAAAAAGGAACATCATTACGAGAAATTGGGAAAGTTAATATTTTTTCCCACTTTTCGCTCATGTCATTTGTTATCTCTCCTTCACTGCTTACTCACATTCTAGCTTCCCCTATAAAATCATTTTAAAAAAGTCAAAAATGTCTTCCCTGGAAATTGTGTTTTTGAGTGACTATCCTCTACAATTCCCTCCCTGTTCGTAAAGTGTACATTCTAAGCTATGAAATATTCAACAAACACAATTTTTGATGTCTTCCCTTCTAGAGACCTCTATTTTACAAAACAGATTGTTTACAACTGCACTCCCCTTCTGCCTAATGGGTACCCTGGGGGAATGTTGTTGGCTTCCAGATTCAACCACATATTTTCAACAAATAACAGTGCTGAAGCCAATGAAATCTGATAGTAGCAAACATTTTTCAGTGATCTCTGAATGGAAGAGGTTCATATTTCTCTTCCCTTTGGGGTATGAAGGAAAAGGACATGCTGGGATGTGTGAATGGCAGCCACATATAAGCAAATGATTTTGAAAAGCAGTGGAGCGTTTCATGTTCTTCGTAGTCAAATGGGAGTCCTAAACTGTCAAGCTTAGCTGCAGTGAAAACGGCTTTCTCTTTGGGGACCAAGATACATATTCATTTTCTTTCCATTTGGTTTTCTGATACAACAGTCATACCCTGGCAGGTGCTGCCTGGGACTTCCAGAAGGATGAAAATAGAAATAAATTACGTTGCTCTGTTGGGTTCTCAGACCAATAGCAAGAATTAATGTTTGTCTATGAAGAGCAAAGTGCTTCCTAGGAACCTGGGGAAAACAATACATCACTGATGGTGCCAGCTCGTGTTGTGTATGAAACAAAACCTAATGAGTAGCAAGATGAGAAGGGGTGAGGAAGAAAAGTGCTAATAAGGAACCAGAAATGTCTTGAACACTGGGATTAACAGTTTTGAACTTGCTGATTTAGCAACATCAGGATAGGTGTATATTCAACTCTGTCATTTTTATTTTTAACTTAACATCTATTTACAGTGTGTCTATGTTGTACCACACATTAGGAATACAGTGCACAAAACACAGTTTCTGACACTTAAAGTTTGGAGTCTATTTTGCAAAAACAATAAAGAGAAAATAATAGTTTCCAGATGATGTGTTTGATGATGGGTTAATCCAAGTATTCTATAAGAACAATAAGGGGCAGATCTCACAATCTCAAGAAGTTCATAAAAGAAACCCAGGAGAGGTCATTGCTATATCAAGTTCCAATGGATAATCAGGGATGAGCCCAAGTAAAGGGATGGGGGGGGAAGTAAGTTGATGACAATGATGATTTAAGAGCTAGTATACTAGCAGAGTTGACAGAATCTATGAAATGATTGAATGCTAAAGAAAAGGAGAATCCAACAATGATGTAGCTATGGAATAAGGTCTAAGCTTAAGGTCCCGTATTACCTTTGTTTTGACATTGGGGAAAACCCAGAGCACCCTGACTGTCCTAACTACAAGTTCATTTCACTATTGTGCTGGTGTCGATAAGGTCCTATAGCCAAGCAGCCCTCATTTTCATGGAGATTGAACACAATGCTTGCTTATCTCTCAGTAGAAGACTTCACTACCCTACCAGCCCACAGATTTATCCAAACAATCCAGTCATTCTTTCTATAGAAATTAAGAGTCACCCTACCCTGTCTTTACTTCAAAGCCTACCTGCCACAGTCCCTGCTGATGGATTCATTTTTTCAGTGCAACTCTTCCTCATCCCCCAAGCTGCGATAATATCCGCATAGTATCCTCATCCTCCAAGCTGTGAATATATGTGACTAATAAAAGTCTGTCAGCCTCACCTATCCAGTGTTGAGTAGGTCTTCAGCCATCCTCATAACTCTAAAGTAAGGACTCCTCCTTCACCAATGGGGTGAAAAGATGAATAAAACACTAGCTTGGGCAATGTTTCCATCTGTTTGGGTGGCTATAAAAACAAAACAAAACAAAGCAAAAAACATGGATTAGGTGTCTTGAACAACAAACAGTTATTTCTCACAATTCTTGAGGTTGGGAACTCCTAGATGAAAGCACTGTCTAATGAGCGCCATCTTTCTAGTTTACAAATGACTGTCTTCTTGCTGTATCCTCACGTGGAGGAAGGGAAAGAGCTAGAAAACATTGTGGGGTCCCTTTTATAACAGCACTAATTCTACTCATGAGGACTTCACCCTCATGACCTAATCACTTCCCAGAGGCCCCACCTCCTAATATCATCACAATGGGGGTTAGCATTTCAACATATGAATTTGGGGGGAAACCAACATTTAATCTGTAACATTCTGCCATTGCTCCCCCAGACTCATGTCCTTCTCACAAGCAAAATACATTTATTCCACCCCAACAAATGTCTTAACTCACTCCACCATCAATTCTGAAGTCTCATCTAAATATCATCTAAATCAAATATGGGTGAGACCCGTGGTACCAGTTAATATTTTTTTGTTTTTTCGTTTTTTGTTTTTTTCCCCATAATTGATGAAGGAAATGTGCAAGGAAGAATCCGTTTGTTTTTTTGTTTATTTCTTTGGTGAGGGTGAAGGTGGAGGAATGTAATGTAATGAAATCAGTTTGGGAAAAAAATTAAAATAAGAGGCAATATTTTTATATGGATGTGAGAGGAGGAGGGAGAGAGAGAAGGGAGCATACACACATATGTAAAACATTTGCAGATGGTTTGGCAGAAAATTGAGCAAGTTTCTGCCTAACAACTTCTATTTTTTACTTGAGGTGGGAACATGAAGTCCCTGAGAATAATGGAGGATGTGGTTACGTGGGAAAGTTGAGGAAAATGTAGCGCATTGGAAATAGCCACATAACTATGGTGAAGACTAAAAAGGAGCGTCACTCAGGGCAGCTGAGTTATTATTGCCAAAATCTGTTATTCTATCTGATTTAAAATTAACAGATTACTCTCATTATGTATACAATAGTATTCCCGGCTTCGGGGCAACCTTTGTAAGATGCAACAAGATTCTAAGGCCATTGATGAAAATTACTCAGGCCAGGAATTTTGAAATTGTGCAGTTGATGCATATATGTGTCTATATGGCTATGTTTATATTTCCCTGTTGCATAGTAGTTTATTTGTTGTTTTGTAAAATGTTATCTAAGTAAGTGCTTGGCAGAAAAGCTCAATTTTATTTCTATAAAAGCAAACTCTTGGAAAATTGCTTGGAGGTAGGAATTGAGTAATGGAGGAAGAATAAGGGAAAAGAGGACAATGGGTGCTTTATTAAAATGTAGGAAATATCTATCAGAATAAATAAGATGAGAAATGGTCAGGTCAATGGTGGTAGAAAGCCTTAAAATGCAGGACGAAAAGGTAACTATGATGTAAAGGAAGGAGATCTCTTTCATGATTTTAAATAAATGTTCTTTTAATTGAGTACTTCTAGAAGAAAACTGCGTATCCAGTGATGGGTGTCCTTATGACATGAGGGACATTAGGGCACAGGACTCACACAGAGATAAAGCCATGTGACCATAGAGGCACAGATTGGAGTGGTGTTTCTGTTAGCCCGGGACACCAAAAGGCATTCTGGCACCCAGCAAAAGGTACGAAGAGGCAAGGAAGGACTCAGGTACTATGGCCCCGACACACCTGGGTTTCAGACCTCTAGTTTCCAGACATGTTGTGTTAAGCCACTCAGTTACAACAGCCCTAGGATACGAATGCCTCAGATGAAACATTAAAAAATGCTGTAGAAAGCCTAGCAATGGCAGAGAAGTCCCTTTCCTGAGCTGCTCATGTATTAAATCAGATGTGCTCTCTTTTTTTTTTTTACCTGAAGTTTTTATCACCAAGGGCCTCACTGTTCCTTTTTCTTTAGAAATACCTCATTACCAAATTCTATAATTGGAGCATTCCAGGATTAGGGAAGCATACAAATCATCTCTACAGACTCAGAAATTTCTGTATCTAGACTCAAATGAGCTCTTACAAAGAACCAATCCTTGGAAAACTTTTCCATCCAAATGGTCTACTCAGCTACAATTCAATATGTTTTACTTCATGTTTTCTGCATTTCTTTCACTTCAGTCTATAGTTCTGTGAAGGATTCACTCAGAATAAAAGAAAAAAAATGATAGGGGAAGAGAGAGAGAGAGAGAGAGAGAGAGAGAGAGAGAGAGAGAGAGAGAGAGAGAGAGAGAGAGAGAGAAGGAAGAAGAGTTCCCTTTAAAAAAGTAATGGACAGCTTTGGCTTAAATCAAACATTTTCTTTTCTAACCTTTAATCAGGAAGACTACAAAATCTTCCCTTTTACAACTGGAAGATGACGGAGAATAAAGTTGGAACAGGAGACAGAGAACCTATTAACTCATGTACCATAGAGCATCTTTAAAAAAGGGGAGGGTGGTTATTGTTAATAAGACACATAAAACTAAAAGAAGGCTGCTCTCAACGTATGCATCTCTTGAGGTTCCTCACAGCAGTTTGGCCAGCAGATCACAATCCTGCAGTATTTCTTTGGATTCAAATATACCTGGATTCAAATATTCTAAAATGCCTCATTCACTTTTCCTCATAAAGTGCCAGCTATACATCTCTCACACATTCAGGTTTTCCAACCAAAATCTGTAAAGCATCTTTGATAAATGAACAATATATCATGAAAAATACCTAAGCCTTTCAACAGAGAAATGCTACAAAATGCAATATTCATTGAATATTACATCCTGGGTTAATAGCATGATGTGCCCTATGCAAGAGTACAATACGGATGGGAAAGAGATTTTGAAAGCTTTCCATTTCATCTGGAGACCTCCTCTCACTCTGTGCATTCCTATTCCTGTCTCCTCTTTCACTCAGTCAGGCTAACCTAAGATATTCTCTTTAGGCAGCTCCAACACTTTTTAGTGACATGATAATTTTTTTTTTTAATGGCCTGTGTTAAAATGACTAAGGACACAACATTTCCCCAAGACTGTCAGGTCATTATCCTGTTTCCACTAGAGTTTTAAGGGGTATCTAGAAGCTCCACACATCATTGACCATAATAGTGAGCTAAATTGTTGATACAAAGCTAAAACTTCTTAGAAAGATTAGATGGAATTTAATTTTGTTTTTCCTGCTCGGCTCCTTAACCCCTACTGAGAGATGTGTTTGCCTTTTGAAATGAGGCTAAATTTATGAATCGCCCACTTGACACTTCATCATGCAAATTAATGACACTTGATCAATATGCCTTTTGCATTTGCAGTGATGAATCAATTGTGTGTTTTGTTAACTGTGCCATTTATAGCTCGCTGATTTGGGAATGAGAAGAATACAAGTTCATTTGTGCTATAAGTGTTTAAAATGCCGTTGCTTTGTCTTTGAGTTTAAAATAACTCGTTCTAGTCAGGGGACTTCTCTATTGAAGTTTTTAAATTCCTCATCAAACATCATCTTTCTACTTTTAATGTAATTTATATGCATTGCTCAGTGTACACAGGGCTGGACAAAAGTCAGAACAGGAAGCCCATCGGTTATATCTAGTCTCTGACTATTCGGACATCACTCCAATTTTCCTCCCTACAGAATTAAACAACACAGTAATAGTGGAAATGCCACTATAGGCTCTGATAGGCTCTGCCCCAAGGAAAAGTAAACTCTCTTCTATCTTCACGACAAGAGGTAGTTTTACACTTGGAGCAAGACATCCAACTAAGTTAGGGTCCTATCGTCTTGCAGACGGGGTACAGAGGTGTTGTCTTCTTTGATGATTCCATTAATTAAGGGACTCAGATCCTTGAGAAAGACATTCCCTGAATCTTAAACTGGCAAAAGGCATTTAAGAAGATGTCTATACCTTTCAAATGAGTAGAGAAATAATTTGCAATTATGAGTTTTCTAACAGAAATATTCTAAGAAAAAGGAGGTCAGAGGCTCACATCTGGAATATGGACCTCAACAAAGTTCAATCACACTGAGATAAAGTTTTCTTGAGCAGATCGCAACAACCACCTTTTTCTTTTCTCCTACTGTTCTCTGGGTTGACTTTGATCAGCAGGTGCCTGTCCTGTTACGCAGCATTGCAGTGATCTGGTGACTGGACTGGACTGATATCACATGCCCATGATGTCACATTTGCCTGTCTGGTTCCTCAGTGGGGTGGCTAAGAGTCTTGGGCCAGCTGGGGAACTGGGATAGCTGGGCTCCTCAACCTCACTAGGTACTCTGAGGGGTCCCTTCTCTTCATGCAGTTTTCCTGTGTCATCTCTTCAGCAGAGTGGCTAGAATTCCTGCATGGTGGCTCCAGGCCTTTAGAAGATTTAGGTCCTGCTCTGTCACTGCATTACTTCCACAAATTCTACTGGCTCAATGGAGGCAGCATCAGAAAATCAATGTAGATGTGAGCGTGAAAATCAGGAAGCATCGTTTATTGAGGTCCATCTGTCACAACTAGCTACAACACAAATATAAAGCAAATAGCATGCAATTATCAAACACAACTATGATAGACATGATAATAGTGAGTATCCAAAAACAAAACGCTTTAACTTTCAATTTAGTAGTGTGTGTAATGAAGTAAAATAACTTACTTTTACCTCCGCAGCATTATAAACGTTTGATCTCAGGCCTTCTAATTCTGAAATATCCTTTCTATTATACTGTTGCCTCTATATGAATTTCTATACATCAGTTTAATCTGACTGGTTGGCTGCTTTGGACTCCTGGGGTTAGATTCCTACCTAGAATCCCAGATTGCTTGGCTGGATCCCTGAACATTTCTCTAACTCTTGCCAACTTTTGTATTTCTTTGACACTGTATCTTGCCCTTTCGACCAATTGTCAGCTGAGTAGGTTTGAACCAATGCCAAATATTGGACATAAATTCTAAGGTTCACCTGCTGGTGGACAAGAAGCTTTTAAAATATTTTCAGGTTTGTTTTTTCTCGCTTCAGTACTCATTTAGTCTAGGACACTTTCTGAAAATCTTCACTAAGTGGTAATTGGATATATTGGGAAATAATCAGCTCTTGTGTGTGGTTTAACCCTTTGGACCAAACATCAAGCAATGACATTACTGACTGGGTGGGGATAAGAACAGCCCTAGAGCAGATGGAAGATACTTAGCAATTGTATAACTACATCTTTTTCACGACCCTCCAGTAATGTTGATGCTTAACAAGAAAGTGTTCAGACTTCAGAAAATAAAAGTGAAGCCCATGAAAATTTAGTTCTGTGAAAATATTTTGTGGAAGAAATGTTTGAAATGCTAACATAAAAGCATAATTTTGATGGCCAAATCATTTCAGCATGCTTCTCTCTCTAGACTCCTCAAAGACAATCAATGTAAAACAGGAATAGACAATTGATACTGGGTCCATCTTATGACTATTCAATTAAAACTAATCTTTGATTATCTACTGTTAAAATTCATGATTCTATTTTCAATTCAATTTTCAACTGAGAGTCTGTATGCATTCTATAACACACACACACACACACACACACACACACACACACACACACACACACACACCTTCCTCATATAATACCGTATAAAAGCAATGATTTTAGAAAAACTAATTTGTATATAACCACATTTGTGCTTTAGAATAAAGAAGAACATGAATAAAAAACATTTGCCCCTTCCTTATGAACTTGCCACAAGTTATACTTTAATGCCAGATCGGGTATTTTTACCGCATTAACAGTCCTCAAGAAAGATGCAAGATTAGAATGCCTGTGTGTGTCAAAGTGGGACTCTGGTAGAAACTCATGGGGAAAAAAAATGTATTATTTTATCATCAGAAGTTTGGAAGTGAAGTCTCTGTTCTTTTTCAAGTTTGCACTAGAATATTTGTGGTATCCTGAGCATATCATTAAAAACTATCATTCCTAGAATTTTAACACCTTTCAATATAATTATAATAGTCTAACCATATCTGGGACTTAAAAAGCTCAATGAATGTATATGTACATTACCTAACCAGAAGACCACAACCATGCTTTCAAACAATTATTACCATCATATTAGTTTTTTCTTGTAGATGCTATTGAGCTTCAAGTTTCTCTGAACGAACCATTTAAAGTAACTTATGAGTTCTAGATACATTTCTTAAGGTATGGCATATCTGTACCCACTGATCTAGAAAAACCTCTACTAAAATAATAAGCACTAAATGATGTCTTTTACTTAGAGAAGACTAAAGAAGAGCCTTTGTGGTTAGAGAAGACATCCCCCTTTCCCCTCCCTAAAAATGTATAAACCATAGACAATAATAACATATTATTTATAATAACCTTACATTACTTACCATGTAATAGGTATTGTAATTACATGACCAAAACAGGTAAAATCTAATCAACCAACAGACAAAAATTTTCCAGGTCTTTTACAACTGAATACAGAAAACCTATCATTTTTAAAACATTTTTAATAATCCCTTAAAATTCCGGTATTTATCTAATTGACAGTAATGCTATTTTTGGAGTTTCTGGATCTTTTTTTTTTAAACAGACCTAAATGGAATTTAAAGCTTGATCTGAAATAATTATTATAATCCATAAAAGGAATGACTGTTCATGTTAAAACCCTCAGGTTACTTCAGTTAGAAAAGAGTGAAACATGCACATGTATTGGAACTTGAATTTTAAATAAATAACTTAGTTGATTATTATTTCTCTAAAATACCCCAAAGGTACAAATGCACATTCTGCAATCTAGAAATTGTCAGTTTGAACAATGGATTAATTTGTGAGTTCATGGGTGCTACAAAAAGGAAAAAAATAATAATAATGAGAATAAAAATGGATAATTTTTAAATAACATAATACACACTTGCTAAGCCAACTTTATAAAGTATGAATGGACTCCTATCAATGCCATTATGGGATAGCAAAAGTTCATAAAGAAATCTAAACCCTGACAATTCAACAGACACACAGGATTTTGAGGATATGGTTGCTGATTCTTTTATCTGAATTTACACACCCTTTGAATAGATCAGCCCCATGATTTTCTTGACTCCTTACCCTACTGTTACTATTATGATCTTAGCCATTAACTAATTGGTGTCTCATAGGTTATGTTTGACAGTTTTTATAAATACCATTATCATTTATAGTAGCTTTTTTTTTCCAATTTGCATAGCACATTACCACTCTCATTTTTTTTCATGTACTAGACTATTTAATTCCTGTTCCAATTCCTATTTCTGCTTACATTACCAATATTTTACTAAAATTTCAATGAAAACTTGGAATTGACAATTTTTTTAGGGCTGCTTATACATGATGTTAAAACAGAGGTTGCTACTCTTTACTTAAAATGTCTTTTGTAATTTGCCTATTTTCTCCAGTTGACCTGTCAAAACCATAAACTCCATCATTACTGTCGTTATCATAACAGCAGCTATGAGTTGTTAAGAATTTTCTAGTACTTTAGAAGTAATAGTCAGAAGCTTGCATGGTATTTGTACAACCTCTGGTAAATTGCTTAAATTTTCTGTACTTCATTTTTTTCTTATCTGTAAAATAAAGAACGACAACCCCATCTTAAAGTTTTTGTGAGAATTAAAATTAATTAGGTCATATAATGTACTTAGAACACTGGCACATAGTAAGAATTTACGTTTCTTTTGTTTTGCAAGACAATTCACTAATCAACTTTATTAGCTAATCCAATCAACAAACAGTTTGAGGAGATAGATATTGTTTCTATTTTACAAACGATGAAAATGGAAATTAGGAAAGTACTTTGTTCAATTGCACAAATCAGAGATGAGATTCATACCTGGAAATGTGCAGTTACAAAGTCTAAATTCTTATACTACTTAGAATTTGAATGGTTCTCATGTTGACTCTATGTTCTTGCAAACAATACATGATCCCTCTCATTAATAAGTATATGACTTAGTGGTTTTGCAACCTTAGCCTATTTAGATATCTCTGATTATATGTAACCATATACGGTCATAAGGTATATTTTTATTAAAACTAAAGAAAGCAAAATATGAGTCTTGGTCATATGGCAGATTGTATTGTAGCAAAAGCTTTACCAGCTTCTTAGAGACTTGAAAATTTAGAGATATTTAGTACTGTTATAATTTTCGTGTGGCTTTCATTAGAAAATCCCTTAACAGATTTCATTGATGTCATTCACAAATGTGCCATTTTATAGAGCTGTCAACAGCAAATAAAGACAAACATAGATGGATAAAATCTGCCACAGATTGGGTATCTCTTTCACAGCAAAGCAACTTGTCTGGGGTTTTAAATTTTGCTTTAGGGTGTTTATGTCAAGCCTTTTCTTCCATCTTTAGTAGTGCAATTTTGAAGTGAATGCATGACATTGTGATTTGAAACACTAATTTGAGAAGTTTGGAGAAGAAATGCACATCGAAGTCTGCATTTTACACAACAGGAATTAAATCTTCTACCGATAGGTGCTGGAGTAGCCTGCTGCTATTTTTCAAAAAGTTGTACGTTGAGCACTAAACGCTCTGCTCTCAAATATATTACGAATTTCTGTTGGTTGATCACCGACTAGAGAACATCCAGAAAAAGGCAATCAGAAGAGTAAATAATCTGGAAATGATCTGTTCAGAGTAAAATTTAAAAAGAGCAAATATTTATTGTGGAGAAGAGTGGGTTCATGGTGAATATTCAGATTGTCTTCAGGTGCTATAGGGTAAAAAAATCATTTGATTTAGTCTTTATAGAAACAGAAAGACTAACAAAGTTATTGAAAAACTACTTTATTATAAGTTAAAACATTTCTAGACTAAACCTTTGACTATCTAGCCCTTTGTCCTTGGACAAATGCTTTAATAAGTTCAAACGTCCGTGCCCCTTCCACTCCACCGACTTGGTCTCAAAAGGCATGTGCCATTCTGAAATATCGTATTTCTGCCAAGGCTTTCATTATGTCACAATGATACGGATACCATTCTCTATCCTTGATCGGCCTATGCAGTACTTAAGGGAAGTACTGTTCTGTGAATCATCTATTCCATTTGCTCCCACTTACTACTAAGAACAAAACTAAAACCAGTGGCAAATGCAGCAAAAACAAAAACAAGTCATTCTTTTATTTAATTCCGCATTCAATTCCGTTCTCCTTTTCTCAAGTTCTTTCCACCTAGATAGCTGCCTTTTTAAACAAATGGTTGTGTATTTAATGAGACAGAGATGAATCATATTATTACCAAATTATTAATTTAGCCAATACTAAGAAACTATATATGGATTAATGTCTAACAGAATGAACATTAATAGTGATAAATTACGCTCCTGATCTTTTTTTTTTAAATCTTCATGGGTACAGGGTGATGGAAACATTATTTATGAATGGCCCATGGGGAGAAGACCTAAGGGCATTGGCTGATGATAAAATCTATGGAATCCACAGTGGTGTGTGCCAACCAGGATAATTAATCCATAAAATTGAATTTCATAAAATTCAGATGTATAAGGAAATAAATCATTATTTTTCTTAGTTTAATTTCCATATTAAGCCTTTAATTATAAAGGGCAGGTGAAATTTTTTTTCATGCAATTCAGAAAATCATAATACACCATACATTTGTCAAGAACTTTGTTTAACTTCTAGAAGCTTTCATGGTTTTAAGGTACCGTAGAGAGTGGAGTATTTTGCAGTGTGATTCTTGAGTGACCTGTCCATCCAGGTAGCCATTGGAAAGTCTCTTGTTCCACCTGGTCTTTGATCTGAAGGCATGGTGGACCACCACGGAGTGGTGGTTTTTCACCAGCTTCTTGGCCCCCTCAGCTCTGATAGGTCTTTTTCACTGTATCCTTAGCACTCTTGAAGGGGCAGCTGAATCTCTGTAATGCATCTGTGCTACATAACGGCACAAAGGCTTCTGCAGGCAATGGATAATTCCATCTTTCTAGTAACAGCAGGCATTTATTTTCTCTGTAATCTTTTTACCTTCCTATTTCTAATCCTAGAGAAGAGAATTGATTCCCCTCTACTTTTCTCTCCGGGATGTCTTGAACATCCCTGGGAGTATGCAGCCAGACCAGGTCTAAACCACAGTGATATCTTTCATAAACACTCCTCTCTCTCTCTCTCTCTCCACTTAGGAGAACGATTTCTATTCTCATTAAAAATAAATAAATACATAAATAAATAAATAAATAAATAAATAAATAAATAAATAAATAAAATCTCTTAATCTTGAGGATTATCCCTTAGAGACAACTCTCTTTGGCATAAAGTTCCACACCTCAGAGATATTGAGATAATTAAGGCTCCTGCCTGATCTCTGAATGAATTGAGAAATAAGGGACAGATGGAGAACCAAAACATGCCCATTATTACCAATAAAGTTTAAACAGGAAGACATAACTTCATGCAAGGGACAAATGAGTGTGCTAATTTCATCCCCAATAAGACTGTGTGACAACCTAATCAAAGTCACATTGGCTAGAAGTGTGCACTGATTGCCTGGAATCCAAAGACTAAATTTAAAGTTAATTGGGGCAAAAACCTTCCCATAAGAGGTTCATTTTGGGCCAGTGCTTTTTCATTGTCTGAGAGTAAGCTTATCTACACATAAAATTTTAATTTCTGTTTTCCCTGTTTCTCTCTATTTCCAGTTCCCGAATACAAATCAAAATGTGTGTTTTTTTCTAATGACATAGTATCACTGCTCTCTTGTGAGCAGATACTTTCATTGCTATCACAGTGGCTACTCCAATTACTTCTTTCTATGAAATTGCTTAGACCTAAGGAGGCTCCATCCTAGAAAAGATCATCTCTTACTGTGAAATTAATACCACCCAAAAGCAAATTTGGTCTTTGTGGTACATAATGATAATTCGAGAGACAAACAGAACAATCTAATATAATTTTCTCTGTAGTTCCTTCCTTCACTTTTTCCTACTGACAAAATTAATATTATATTTGCCTTGTAACTTCTAATTTGCTACTTTTTTTCTTGAATTTTCATGAATCCAAATATAAATTTACCTTAAAATGTATCATTGTGTATTAAGAATATTTTAGGTTATAATAATAAGTATGACCTGCATGTTTGCAAAAGATAACTTTCAAAGATAAAGCCAGGTCAACTTCAATGAAAAAAGTCAAAGACAAAAAGAGTGAAAAAGTCAAATATTGGAGTGAAAGGGTCAAAACACTATACACACACACACACACACACACACACACACACACACACAGAGTATGACTCCATTCCACTTACATAGCACTCTAGAAAGGGCAAATCTATTTTTTTAGTGACAGAGAATATCAGTGTGTACCAGGGGCAGGGACAAAGCGGAATACTGCTTCACAGTGGGGCATAAGGGATCTTTTGTGGGTAATGGAAATGCTTTGTATCTTCATTGTAGTTGTGTTTACATAAATACATAAATTTCAAATCAGAATAGGTTCATTTTATTGAATGTAAATAATACTATAAAGAAGTTAGAGAAAGAAATCACTACACTTTTTTCTCTTTTAAATCATTCCTTATTTTCTTAACTAATATTTGTACTGAAAAGTTAAGCACATGTATAAAACATTTGTTGTTTAAATATTATCTTTTAAAATGTTATATTACCTAGTACTCTCAACTTGTATTTAAAATTAATATCCACACAACTATTGTATATACAAAATATGCATTTATATCTATACACAAAAATTAGCATCAAACCCAATAAATTAGGTATGTAATTATCCAATTTGCAAGAGCAGATTTTTATTTGCATAGACAAACATGGACATGTATTATTTTGGCTGTCAGTTACAGGTATCTTTCAGTGTTTAGTATTCTCAGCTACTCTTCCTAAGCTACTATCGAAGGGCCTACTCCTTTGAAAATGGATGATGCCTGGTATTCTGGTATTACTCAACATCAATAAGAAATAATACATTTTAAACACAATGTATGTTAAACATGTAACTAATATTAATACATAATGATAAATACAATACAGTACGTCATACTATCCTTTCTATAAGTAGAAGATGCGGTCTATTATATTATTATATAAGGATAAACAATGCTCTGTTTATTGGATACAGAAAGTTATTAAAACTACATCTTATTGAACTTTGTATCTATATTAATAAGTACAAAATAAACCCTTATTAACAAATTACTAGATATAAATGACTAACTGATACATACTTTTTGAAATGTGCATGTTGCATACATTAAATTATTAATAAGAATATGCCTTCTGAAATTATTTTCCTTTTGTAGCCTAAGGATTTGAAACTCTTACCCATACAAAATTAAAAACTACTAAAACCATACTAATGCTCTGAAAAGAATATGATCCTATTCATAGCTTAAATATGTACATAATATAAAATTATATGTATATATAATTATAATTCCAAAGTCCAATGGAAAGAAAATGTTTCAAAATTAACAACCACTATAATTATCAATTAAATGAGGTAAAAGATGGTTGGTGCTGTTTTTGTGTGTGTGTGTTTTTTTTTAATCCGTTTTTTTGGTCTTTAAATGCCAAGTGAGTTACATATTTTCATAAAACACAACTTTTAAAAAATATACCAATTTAAATGACAAGCTCTCTTGTTCTTAGTTGAATGCTGTTTACATGTAATTCAGCTTAACAAGTTGTCAAATGTGTACTGTCTTTTTACTTGAAGAATATATTGAACTCAAAAAAATAAACTGGAGTTTTATGAGATTTGCAAAATTGTAGTGTGAATTGTTACCGTTTTTCACTTTAATGAAATATAGTGTGTGTATCAAAATCAAACCTAGAGGGTAGAACTTTGAGTAATGGTGAAACAACTGGGATCAATCTTCCACAAATAATAGATCTGAATGTTGATGTGTTTGTTGTGCATGCACACGCACACACATGTATGTAAGTGTGTGGAAGAACAATTAGAGCAGCTAGAAACTGGAGAAGGTGTTGAATGAAATTAGAGAAATATTTTTAAATGTGTATGTAATGAGTAGTAACTTACATAGATTCATAGGTTTTATATGTGTATATTTTATATATAAACACATCATACATATATAATAGAGGGAAATGAGATAATGAATATTTATATCTGCATCTATGTACGTATATATGTATGTATGTATGAAGTTCTACATACATATGCAGAAAATAAGAAAACTAAAGTCAGTAAGAATTTTTTTCAAGCAAGGAAAAAAGGGAAATAAGTTGCTTATGGTAATAAATCAATAAGGCAATATCTGAAGAAAGTAAAATTATCATTGATTAGATAAAAGAATATGATCTCACTTATAATTAGCAAAGTGCTAATTAACACACCAATGTAATCTTAACCAAGGTTGAATGTAATCTAAGCCATAAAACAAGTCACATATAAAGGACATAAGTGGTAATTAGAAGTAGTAAGAGCTAGCTCCACCCTAGAGAAATTTTGGGGTGTTTTTAAGTGGGAACGGGTTACAATCATAAAGGGATGGTTTGGATTATATGACAGAAAAAGACTTCTGTTAGGAAACATCTTGCTCACTGCGGACCTCGTTTATTCCATCCTGTGAATAATATTTACTATAAATAAAATGAGAGTGTGGACATTCTGTTTTCCTTAAACACAACTATGTAAAAGGTGGGCAGCAGTTATTTAAACATAGAAAGATGTATGAAACATCTACATATATCCATAGAATGTTTTCTTTTAATTGTTTATTTGGTATTAAACATTTATTCCAATTATTAAATATTTTTCCATATTATGATATTTAATAGCAGCATCTTTCACTTTATGCAATGCTATAATTTGACCATTCTATAAGATTAATGTGTTTGCTATAATGAATATAGTAGCAATTAATACACCTCTATTACTTAATAGCAATTTCTAAATAACCATAGCAACATTGAGTAATAATATGTAATAACACATAAAGTATTATAAGAAATTTTATAACAATAAAAAAAATTATCTTTTACAAATGAGTAATTAGATAATTTTCAAAGTTTTGGCTATTTTCAAGATTTTTAATATAAATAATTAGGTTAATTTTGAAAGTATGTTTTAATTTGTTTCCCAAAACTGAGTATTAATCTTTATTAATTACCAAACTTCTGTGACTTACCTCTTCCACCATTACTGCTGTTTTTTCTCTCCTCCTCTCCCCCTTCATCATCCCCCCCTCACTCTCTCCTATATAGATACATACAATTAATCCCCATAATTCGCAGTTTCTGTATTTGCATATTTGCCTATTTACTGCAATGTATTTGCAATTCCAAAATCAGTACTTGGAGAGCATTTGCTGTGTTTCGTGGTTGAAAAATTTGAGTCATCCTACATGAACATTCCAGCTGAAGTTCAACAAGGCTACATTCTGTCTTATTTCCATTCTCCTACTCTAAACAGGTATCTTTTTCACTGTTTAGTGTAAAGTTTGGGGCATTTTTGTGCTTTTTGCTGTTCAAAATAGCTCCCAAGTATAGTGCTGAAGTGTTGTCGAGAAGGTTGTGATGGAGAAAGTGCATGTAAAGAAGCTTCATTCGGTCATGAGTTGAGTCATTAGATGTGAAGTCAATGTTAATGAATCAACAATGTGCATTAAATATGGTTCTTTAGATAGAAACACAGATTAAAACAAGCGTAGGTATTGATCAGTCGGTGAACATGCAACCAGAGTCTTGCAGGAACCTAATCCTGTATTAGAAGCAATGGTTGAACATATAAATATATATGTTCATATATATGTGTGTGTATGTGTGTGTGTGGTATGGTATGTATAGTACTTAGTTTACATTCCATCAATTTTTTACAAACATTTTGTTTTTCATTTTTCTTGCTTTTTCAGTTTTTAACTTTTTCTTTGATTAATAGAAAAACTCTTCAAAATTTTTCCATTTACTTTATATATAGGAAATTTCTGTCTCATGAACTAACACATATGTTCTGTTTTCTTATAATTCAATGACTTATTACATTCAACACTTTAATACATCTGGATTTTATTTGTTTTCCGTAAGGTGCATAATACTGTTGTTCAAGAAACTTACTCTGTAATTAAAATGTTTCCTTTTCTTTCACATACCAAAGGCAAATGGAACAAATAGCTATGGGTCCTGTCCCATATATTACTCCTTTTGAAGATACGGCTCTGTTAATTAAATAACTACCCTATGATTGGTAAAAGATGGCTTCCCAGCTCTCTCTTTCCTGAAGAGTTTAGGTTGGGAATTAACATCAACTTTAAAGCAGCTAGGTAAAATATTTTAGTTCTAGTTTATTGTTTGTGTGTAGATGTTTTGGTTGTTGATTATTTTGCTTGGGATATTTTATTTGTTTTTTCATGGTATAGAAAATTCTGAGGACATCCTTTGCATTTTAAGGATGAAACTAAGTCCTCAACAGATTTTTGTCTGGGTGGTCCTTGAGATGTGACACCAGTGTACTGCCCCAGACATCAAAGTGTCTGTGGCAGGCAAGGCAGAAATTCACATTGGTCATGTTGCTTTGGGCTGGCTACACAGAGTGGGCGGAAATCGTTCTAACTCATCTGCCTAGTGCGTGGCTCACCCCATCAAAATTCTGAGTTTGTTGTTTGAAATAAACAACCTAATCCACTTGAGCCTCCTATCTCCCTTCCCTACTGAGTCATTCCTTTGGAACACCAAAGACAAGATGAAAAAGTACTTGAGAGAAGTCTTTTTGAGACACGCCGACTAAGCTCAAAAGCCAAAGGAACACTGTAGTCTCCTTTAAAATGTATATGTCAACTTGCACTTGGCATTCATTATAAACAGCTCTGTGTGCCAAGAAACCAAACTGAGGAGAACAGCACGAGCATCCGTATAAGTACTTTGTAGGACATTAAAGTCCTCCTGCAATGCACAATATTGTCAATATCTATCTAGAATCTTCCACACATTAAAGCTTTCTTACTTTGATGTGTGTTAGGCTTGTCACTGTAATGAAAGGATTTTACTTTTAGTGTTCATAATCCTTTTGTTCTTTTCATAAGAAGGGGGAACAAAGAAAGATGTGCTTTATCTCAACTTTTTAAACTATACAGACCCACAAATCCTAAATAGAACTGAAGACCCTTTGGATACACAGAACACAATTCTAGTATTTCTCAGAGAAAATGTCACCAAATGATTAAACGAGAGTATCAATAATAGATAGTTTAACAAGATAACTAATAAAGTGTCAGTAAGAAAATATCTGCTACCTTTGAAGACTGTCAAGCTGGTTTCCATAACCTGGATTTAAAAATGTATTTGAATTTTGTTTTGTTTTTGTATTTTCTCAGACTGGGCTTACCTCCAACAGCTTTCTTGTTGATCTACGTGATTTAAACTCTGAGACTATCAGACTATTATTACTGAACATCACATTCCTCATGTTATCTCACTACTCAATCAAAAAAAAAATCTATGACAGACACCAATTATGAGGGCATTAATTCTGAAATCTTTTGACTGTATGTCACCACAAATCATAACACAGGCCCACTTTACATGCCCATTTTAATTTTCCATAACCTCAAAACTATATCCTTTCATCTAGTCTCATCCTGTTCCATCTACTGCTGTACTTATTTATTTGTTCTGATCCCTAGTAATCTGATTCACCTCCTTTAGTCAGTTTACCATCTTAATTTCTTTACACCTTTCTATCATCCAAACATTAATAGCTTTACAACTTAGTAGTTACACAATTTTCTATTGTTATGGAAATTAGGTGTGTTTCCTCAAATAAATGAAGTGACCTGAAGGTATTAACCACATACTGTAACTCCTCATTTCTGAAACACATTGCATAAGACAACTTATATTTAAGAAAGTAGAGAAGAGGGTACATGATAATTGATGATGTTAGTAACAATTGACAAATAATTGTACATTTATCATAAGGTAATCATCAGTAACAACAACAAAAAATCTCTGTAGAAACAGCATTCCAAAAATAAATTTTGATATTCAAAATTTGAATTTACTATGCTCATCAAAGAACCTTTGAAAAGAGTCAGGACAAGGTGAAAAGAGCTTATTAATTCTTGTGAGTGAGAAGAACTTGAGGAGGTTTTAATTTTTTCCAACACATTGCATTACTGTTTTTCGCTAAACCGTGTTTCTCCAAAAATAAGACCTAGCCGAACAATCAGCTATAATGCGTCTTTTGGAGCAAAAACTAATATAAGACCCAGTATTATATTATTATATTATATTATATTATATTATATTATATTATATTATATTATATTATATTATATTATATTATATTATATTGCATTGCATGGTATTATATTTATTATGCTGTATTTTTTTTATATTATGTTATATAGACCCAGTCTTACAGTAAAATAAGACTGGGTCTTATATTAATTTTTGTTCCAAAAGGCACATTAAAGCTGATTGTCTGGCTAGGTCTTATTTTTGGGGAAACATGATAATAATGCATGGATATTTAATAAATCAATGAGATTACTTCAACCCAAAGGAATGTAATGTCAGGTGTATGTTTTTGACTGGTTGCAGGAGTAAAAGATGGGCAGGGAGGATATGAGCAGGGCAGAGATGTGTCCAACAGAGTTTATCCCTTCTACCTCTTGAATCCATTTTTGCCCTCCATTAAGTCCAGTCTTTCACAGAGCCTTCAAAGTGATGACTGGCCATATTCACCGCAAAATAATTAATATAGGAGGGTTAATGGAAAAAGCTCTTACCCCAGCCGTAATTGGATTGAAGCCATAGTTGGCAGCCATCCTCTCACTCCCCCAGCAACCACCGCTTACCCATTGGAGTCACCCCAACTTGCATCGTCAAGTATTACAAGTCCTCAGTTCCTTTGCTCTTGTCAGCCTGCAGTTATTGCAATTGATGATTAGGTATTACTGGGCACTGAAAAAATGGTAGATACATAGTAAATCTCATGAGTTCCAGATTTACTCAGGGATCATTACCTCCTCCTGTTTTCCCATCACTGCGCTGACATGAAGAGACCAAAATGACTACATGGTGATCTTGCCTACAAATTCAGTGAAATTCTTCCTTTATTACTTCTTAGGAATATTTCCTCTGTGGGAACCACGTTTTCAAATCCAGTTGAATGTAAGGTCAAATTCTGAAAATGAAACAGTGAAGGTGCTGGTGAGAATACCCAATCCTACTTCCAACTCTTGGTTTCTGGACCTGTATTCTAGCTATTGAGGAAATAGGAACATATATCAGACATTGGTTTAATGCATGTTCCACACTCCAGGGGACAGTGCCCAGGGTTTTGCTGGAGCCAGATTACACTGAATTATGACAGGTGATCTTGTACATCTCTTCTCAGTTCCCCAAGTCTTTTCCCAAGGACTAACTTTCAGTGACATAATATTGGTGGCTTGAAATCAGCCATGGCAGGAGTATTTATACCATGAAAATTGGCAAATGTACAAATCAAGACCTATTTATTTATCTATTCATTCATTACCTTATTTATTTATTCATTTATTCATTGGAAAGCCAGCTGTCAAACTTTTACCAGCACACCACTGGTACTGTTGCAATTATGCAGGGAGTTGTACTGGAGCTGGCAATTTTTCTGATCTTTATTTCATCATTCTACTATACTTCCAGCTTCTGGATGATATGGTATATAATAGAAACAGTGGATCCAATGGTAAAGTACATTTTTCCATGTCTCTTTTGCTTTAAAAGAGTCACATTGTCTGGAAAAATGATGTTCAGAATCCAATTCTAGAAAATCAGAAATGTTATAAGCTGCCAGACAGTGGTTCTGATACATATCCAGATAAGTATCAATTCTGACACATAGCTGATAGATGTCGTATCAGTTCTGGTAAAGACAAATGACTGGGTCGAAAGTGTACAATGCAATCAACCTGCAATCAAGGGGTGAGTTACACTCCAGGCGATGCTGTCTTATGGAGTGCACAGCTTTGGCTACTGCTGCTAGTAGGAATTCAGCAATGGTAGTAGCTTGGCTAGATTGAAGGAGGGAGAATTCCTGTTTTCAGCACACGTATTCATCTTTCCAATCATGGCCTTTTCATTTCTGTCCTCAATAGACAGACCTTGTGATACCAAGGAAAGAGGCTACTTGGCCTCCCCTGTCATCATCCTGTCCAGCTGGCTTCTGAATATACTTCTGCTGTGGATGAGCTTTGAAGGCTGTTAATAGAAGACTCAAAAATCTACATGCACTGTACTGAATCACATATACCTATCCACTTGTTCCTTCCCAAAATTCGCTTGCCTCTGATTTGTCAATTTTGGTCTTTCTAAATCCCTAAACCAAGCCAAGGATTCTGCCTAGGATTCTGTATATTCATACTTCAAGCAACTTTTATCTTCACTAAACTGAATACAACTAAGTATGTTGTTTAGAGCTTAAATGGAAAGACACCCCCCCCCTTCATTATTGTCCTTAGAACAAAGGACTCAGGAATGAAGAATGATGGGATATTTAAACAGCAGCAAAGAAGCCAGTGCACTGGGAGCTAAGGAAGTAGAAAGAGGAAAAGACATGGAAAACATGGTCAGAGAAGTGGCAGGTGCTCAAATTACAAAATATCATGGGCATTTTTTTTTTTAATTTTACATATTATTAATGACAATTCAATGATGACAATACCATTTTTATCCACACTTTTATCGCTGATGTGTTTAGAAGTCTTTCTCTCCTTTATTTCTTCCCTCCCTTTCTTCTTCCTTCCTCCCTCCCTCCCTCCTTCTCTCCCTTCCTCCCTTTCTCTCTTTCTTTTTTCCTTTTTCTTTTTCTTCTTTCTTTCAGTTTCCCCCCATTAAACTTGATGTTGAAACGGAGCGTGACCACCAAATACTTCCTGAATTGGCCACTGTATTGGCTGCTTTAAGAGTTATAAATGATATTGCATCACACTGCTGGCATGAAATAGATCAATTTAAGTATCACAAACATCACATAGACAGGAGAATCTCCAGGCATATCTATCACCTTCTCCATCTTCTCATTCAATGTAAAATCTCAAACAGGTGGACAATCAACTTCTACATGAAATTTAACAGTGGAAATCCTACGACTTTATGGAAACCCTATTTTCACTGTTTTATCGAAATACTATTACATTTGAGGATAGTTTTGGTTGCTCCAAACTTCTTGTTCCAACTTGAAATCTATATTCTTGAAACTTCCATTCACTGGTATTGTTCATGTTCTCTGGAAAAGGAAAAATAAAACTTGTCCCCAAAGCAAATTAGTCCTTCAGGTGTTTTCTCATTCATTACGAATTAAGAAACATACTTCACCTATATTATCCTGTTTAAACTTCTTTTGCAGTCTCCATGGACTTTGGTGATAGACATGTATATAGAAGTTGAAATATACCTAACAATACAAAACCTACTCTCCCATCCACCCAACCTCTGGAAGAAGCCATGAATTACAGTCTGATATGTTTAAATTAATTGCCATTTGCCAAATGAAGAACTCCAAATGACATGTAACAAAGCTTTCTCAGCTACTCTAGTTAAATTGATTCCTCAATAGAAAGAACAGTATCATTCTATTTCAGAGCTGGTCACCTTTTAATGAGCACTTGCAACATGTTTAGCAATTATTGTCATGAATATGGTTTTGAAGCCTATTAGTTGTCCAATGAACCAAAACAATTGGCCCCATCTGAGTACCTGCACAGAGTGAGTCCATTAGAATGGCCAGCTTTTATTTCTCTATTACCAAAATAGTAAATTTGTATATTCTTTACTTTTCTTCTAACCTAATTATTCACTTATGTCTACTAAGTTTTGGTTTTTCAGACTCAGCTTTAAATAAGAAGATGAAAGAGACCAACACGTACTTTCATGTCTCCAGAGATTTAATAAATCATTCAAAATATATCTGTAAACGGTGTGCTAGTCACTGTGTTATACACTGGAGTCGGTGCTGAGCTAGGACCCAAAGTCCCCTGTTAAGAGATGTCTAGTGAGCGGTAGATTGCATACATCTGGAGTTGTGCTCAGAGGTCAGAGCTGGAGTTAAAAACGTGAGAGGCTTTGAAGCTGACAAGTGCTTCTTACTTCCCGAAATGTTTTTCAGACTGTGTTCTGGTGAACTCCAGCTCCTTGAGACCTTACTCTGCATTCAGTCTACCTTAAAGTCTTAAGAAATCTTTCAGAACACAAACCTAGTTAACCGTGTTAACACAATCTTTGCCAAATTATATATATATATATATATATATATATATATATGCAGTCCTCTTCTCATGGAGGCCCTGACAACACCTCATAGAAATGGTTTTCAAGAAAACAAAATCAGAAGATCCTGATGTATGCCATACGTCCTTATTCAAATAACTGCCTGGAAACATCAGTGATATCAGTATCATAATACCAATATCACATATCAATAATACCAACATATTTGGCATATATTTTACCATGAAAGTATGAGATCAAGAGCAAATAGGACCATTATGGAAGTTTGACAGTACTGGCATTGTGCAGAGGTGAACCTTGCCATCTACCAAGTTTTCTCTAAGTTTTCTGAGGGTTTTACATTTTGTTTTCTGAGATAAATGCTAAGAGCACCAGCGTACTCTTAAGAATTTGATAGCAAAAACTAGAAGGACAATACATGTTCACATTACATTTTTCTACCTCTTAATTCTCTTGCTATTCCTCTGGGCATTACCTAAATAGCCAAGTGAAATGCTCCTCTCTCTGACTTTCCCTGAATTCTAGCCTCCATTTCCAACTATTTTTCCTAGGGCCTTCAACCTAATAGCTTCTGCTATAGAGATGCTGATTAACTAGAGGAATCCTGGTAGAGACTTGAGTACTTTGCAAAAACAGCCCCTTGTCAGAAGGTGCCTCCCCTGAAGAGCAGGGAAATATGTACAAAATAATGACTCTTTATCAAAGACCAGATAAATAGCCAGGACCTGACTCAGAGCAGCTGGACTAACCCAGAACAAATTGATTTAGAAATTTCTGGAGCTTTCATGCTCTTCCAGTGTCCCTGTCAGTGCAGAGCTGTCTCAGGTCCTCTCCCACCTCTTGCCCCATCTCTCTCTTCCCTTGACATCAAGGACGGTTGAATTCGGGGAGCTCTTAAGATGGATTGGTGGAAGCGTTAAGGCCCCCCATCTTCTCAAGCTAGCCCCTTCTCCATCAATTAAACGTTCCTTATTCTAAACTTTGACATTTTGAATATTGGACTTTGAAGGGTCGGGCACACAAACTTTGAATGAATAACAGTCAGAGGAAAAATACAATAGGAAATGAGTGTGGCTTACCTAGATGCAAAAGGCACGTGGACATATGTATATGTGGGTTCATTCCTATGAGATCTCTCTTTCAGTTTTCCTGCTTTCTCTGACCCCTTCAGACACAACAGGCACCAATCTTTGAGTTGGCAGGACAAATCCCTTGGGGCCTCACCTTGTTGGTAAAACTTGGAGGTTTGAAAAAAATCACTGTTATGTGAATATGGAAAAAAAAAAAATGCATTCAGCAATTCGGACCCTGCCAGGCTTGTGAGCCTAGTAGTTGGAGAAGAAAAGAAGTGGGGGCTGGAGCTGCCAAGCAGCGCCTGCCCTGAGCACCAGGCCTTTTCTGGATCGCTGACAATGGAAACAGCACTCAGGCATGCGGGCTTTTTATGGCCACCGTTCTTTCCTGGCTTTTATAAAAATGTGTTTTACAGGTGAATCAAAGCTTATAAAATGGGAAAGAAGGTATGAGGAGGAACTGGCATGGACTACTTCAGCAGTATTGAAATAAAAGTAAGGAAAACAAATGAGACACTGATGGCTTTTACTTTCAGGCCAAATGGGGGGAGCGGCGGGGGGGGGGATAAATGTTTTTGGCCAACCGTACCTGCTGGTATTAATTAGGTCTGGTTGTGGAGAAAATAAAACACTGTGTTTTTTAAATTTACATTTCTTCATTTTTTCATGGAACTGGGCTCTAAGCATGTGCCTCCATCCAGCATGCGGCTGCCACGTGCCTGGATTTTGCACAGGAATGTTGCACCTCTGGACACACGGGAGGCTGGGTTTTATGGAGACCTCTGGGCTCTGGCTCCTCCCTTCCGCTGGTTCTAGGTGAATGCTTATTGGCATCAAACTGATCTGGCCACCTGTGGCATGTGAGTCTGGACCAAGAGAATGAAGGAGCTCACATACAGAGGAGAATTGTTCGGTATGCCCGAATCCCAACCACAAAGGAAAAACCAGGGGCACAGGAGTAAATAGCACGGGTATCCAGGTAGGAATGAGCCCTCAGGCCAAGCAGAGAGGCATGGGCAGGCATGGAAATTTCTCATTCCTGTAAGGGAACATCAACCTAAAGATAATAAGGGAAATATAAAGATCTTAAAGTAAAAGAGTGTGCTCCAAACCCTGTTCTTGCTTACTTAACCAGTCTTCTCTTTCCAGGCTCATTGAAGAATTGCAATTTCCTGTACCACTCTGACTTTGCAGTGCTCTTTTCTTTTTTTCTCTTACCTTCTCCACTTTGTCCCTGTCGTCACTGAAAGATGGCCCTCAGAATTGAATGTGGTGCTCATGAAATGGCCTGGAAGGGTCACCTTTCTCATGGTTGCTTGGTAAATATCTTTATCTTAACCTCTACACATTCCTAGGAGGTGGCCCTAACCCCTCCACTCACCAACAGCTGTGCAAGTCTATTGCAAATATTGTAAAATTTTGTTGCAAATACTTTTTTTGAATAATTTGCTCATATTTATTTCAGCTCATATTTATTCAGCTCATATTTTAACTTTGCTTATATTTATTCAGCTTCTTTCATAGTATCGGGCACACTTGAGCTTCTCAGTATTTATTGATTAAATCATGTGTGCTATTCTCCTTTTGAAAAAAATGTTCTGGCCCCTTCAGTAACTACAAAACAGAAGCCAATATCTTTCAAATAGACTCATATCAGACTACTATCAGACTGTCGGCAGCCCATATCCTCTCAGACTATCCCTGGCATTTTCCCATTTCTTTCCCCGTTTCCCCGTGAGTATTCTTTGGTCACAAGAAAGGAGGGTAGTGGGCAAGGGAGTGCAGGTGCCCTCCTTTATGTATGTGTGTATGCCCTCAGTTACATATAAGAAGAGATGTATTAAAAGGAAGTGGATTTTGCAAACGTAGGAGCTGGCTAAAATCACAAGACCATAGGCGGGTAATAAGGAAAGGAAGAAATGAGCGGGCTGGAATCCCATGAACACAGGCCAGAGCTCTTGTCTGCAGGTGGAATTTCTTTGCTCTCTTCAAAACCTCTCCCCTACTTTAAAGTCTCACAAAGGATTCAGTCTGTCATACACAGATTATTCAGGAAAATCTTCCCTATGTAAATTCAACTGATTATGAGCTTTAATTACCTCTGCAAAATTGCTTTACAATTACCTAGATTAGTCTTTGATTGAACAAGTGGGGACTATAACCTAACCAAGGTGACACACCAAGAAAGCCATCATGACTTTCCAAATAAACTACTTTTTACCATTTCCAGTCTCAGGATCAGCTTTGGAGAATCCAAACTAGCACAATACCTTTGGTGATCCAGTGACTATTTGCTCTTGTCATATTTTTCTCCTACTGCACTTATCTTCATACCCTAACTTTTAGTCACGCACAGATATTTGCCACTTATAGAACAAAACTGCGATCAACTACTTTCCAGTTGTATCCCCCTATTTTGAATGTTTTCACCCTGACACAATTTCTACTTCCTAAAATTCTTGGAAATGACAACAGTGATAGCCCTTTGGGTATGTGAAAATATCCCAGCATTTTCTAATTTCTGTGCACACTGTAACTCTTACACCTTCACCCTTTCCCCTTCATGCACTTTATATTTTGTCATGGAGTCAATCAACTCATGAGTTGATTTGGCCAGATAAATTTGAGCAGAAGTAATACGGGTCCTTCTGGAGAAAAGTTTGAGGAGCTGCGGAGGAAGGATTTTCCATGTTTCTTTCTTTCTTTCTTTTCTTTCTTTTTTTTTTTTTTTTTTTTTTTTCTTTGTCCTGGTGGTCATGGAAGCTCTGAAGCAAGACTGGTTAAGTGTTACAATGAGTACAGCCTCCCCTACCCGCAACGAACCACAGTGAATATGTATCGTGTTTGAGGAACAGATGCGAGAGTGTGTGTGTGTGTGTGTGTGTGTGTGTGTGTGTGTGTGTGTGTGTTTGTTAAACTACTTAGATTTTGGAATGTCACGGTGACCTAGTCTTCCTTATCTTGCCTTCCTTCTGATTCTATGATCCATTCAGTGTAATTTAAGCTCTCCCTGCCTTTATTCAGTGTCACAGCATTTGTATTATGCATAAAGCATTTATTGTAGGCTACTTTAAGAGCTAGTTCTAGACACGTATCTATGAAATTATAATTTATGGAAATTAAGGAAGTGTCTCCTTTCATTTTTTATAACACCATTATCAAATGATGACTTAAATATTGTAGAGTTAATAAATTTTGGTAAATTTAATGAATTGGGACAGGTCAAACTATCTAGAACTTCTGTGGGATTTCTATGCGGCCTCATGTGAAAACAAACATTTTACCTTAGATTTGTGTATGTGTATTATCAAAAAATGCTTATACCATCATAGAAGACTTAGACATTTTAAGTAAATTCTCTCATGATTAGACTTGTAATAAATTACAACAATCTATCACTATCTCAGTGGATTACTTACAAAGAAATGAGAAAAAAAAATGACTCTTGGCAATTCAGAATGTAACACTTCGTAGTATAATTTCATTCTACCCTTTGCCTCCCTAAGTAACACAAATGCCTAATGATCTCTCTTGTTCCAGAGAAGCGCCCCGACATCTTTATTATATTTGGCTTTATCAGGCATTCAATCTGTTCAGGCCAACAATGTCTCTATTTAAATACTCCAGTTAAGCATATCCAATTAAACTTTATACTGACCTTCTTAGACAAGGGACTCTCAACTGATTCCAAACCTGAGAGCATTATATGAGGTGACTTTTTCCCCTGTCTCCCCGTAGTTGGAGAAAGTTTAGAAGCTAGAGAATGCTTGCACAGAAAGCGTTCTCAAGGGTAAAGGTTGGGAGGTGTTCAGTATGGCTGTGACTGTCCCCAGAGAATTATGACAAGAAATTATTGTTGCTTAAAATTTTAAAAGAAACAATCTATTGATGTCTGGTATTAAATCCATCAATGAATAGTTATTGATCAATTCTTTTTAAAGCAACATTATAGACAGTTAAACCCACTCCCTGTTCACTACCTATTATGGGCTGTGTCGTGTCCTCTCCCCCTCAAAAAATATGTTGAAGTCCTAACCCTCAGTACCACAGAAGGTGACCTTATTTGGAAATAGCGTGTGGCAGATGTAATTAAGTAAGATGAGGTTATACTGGAATAAGGTGGGCCCTTATTCCAGTATGACATATGTCCTTATAAGTAGGACCATGTGAAGACAGAGACACACAGGGAGAATGTCCTGTGACAAGAAAGGCAGTGAATGGAATTGTGCAGCTGTAAGACAAGGAATACCAAAGATGACTGGCAAACCACCAGAAGCTAGAAAGAGGTAAACAGTAATTATCTACAACTTTCAGGTGGAACATGGGCCTGCTGACACTGTGATATCAGACATGTAGCCTCCAGAACTGTGAGATAATAAATTGGGTTGTTTTGAGCCACCTAGTTTGTGCCACTTCCTTACAGCAGCCCTAGGAATCTAATGCATGCCCCGCCTAAAGTAGCCACACTGAGACACCATGAATGTGAAATAACCAGGGAGAAGAGGAAAGCAAGATGAGAAATGACAGCTGCCTATTACGGGACAGTTTCAAACGCATTAGGCAGAGAGGTGGTGGTGTTGCGTCTGCCTGGCAAGGTATTAGAAAAGTTAGCACTCCATGATAAAAGGAATCCGTGGATAAAAGGGCTGTGTGACAACAAGGCTGGAAACTTTAATCCTAAAGGATTGATTGGTTTGCTTCTCAAGAGCTCTGTGCAGCCCCTCTGTGTGTCTGTCTCTGCCATGTGCAGGATTATCACACAATATTTACAGCCTATTTCTCAAAGCAAAAGCAGCATTCATTAAGCAAAGTAAATATTCAAGTGAGGATTTGGAAGTGCAAGCAAGTTCTTTTGTAGTTTTACAAACAATGAATTCCTTTTTTTTCTTTTTTTGGCTTTAAAGAAAATTACAAACACATACAATCTGAGCATTAACTGAATTTAAAAACCTGATCTCTCATCACACATTTGTTTTAAGCCAGTCTTAATCAGCTCAATACATTAATTTCCAGAAAACATTTCCTAAAACGATCTTAATTGGAACATGAACAGCCTTAAAAATAATAAGAAAATGGGAAGGAAAGGAGGTCAGATTTGGATAAAATACAAATCTAAAAAATAAGGCCAGAGAAGTTATAAATAGTGTATTTTAAACAAATGTATTATTAAAGGAAATTGCTTAATATTCAAACTCATTAAATTAAGTTTAATAATTATTTTTTTCCTCTTTAAATAAATAACTTTTCTGAATCAATGCAAACCACACTTGAGCTATTTCATCAGCGTATGTTTGGTTTGTAAATACAGGGCAAAGGAATAAAAACAACAAAAACATCCTACTAAAAATTAGACTAATTGGCAAAATGCCCTTTTTGCTCTTTCAACAGATTTAAAAAATCTCAGCCGAGCATCTGAATTCATGGTAGTTTCATCTTTCATCACTGTTTTCAGGGGACCTTCGTTTGTTGGGCCAGAATTTAGTTCTCTGCAGACTTCCAAAGTGTAAATCAGCTCTTGAACTTGGTCTTGAAAGGACATTTGACACAGAATGTTATAGAGAGACTAAAATATGTCTCTTTTATGGAAATGTTTACCCTGAATTGATATTTAATTCTTCTTCTTCCAATTACTCACGTGTTAATTTTAATGTTGTTTTTCTAATCTCCTTCTCCTGCCCATGAATGACAGGTATATTAGCTAACGTCAGGCTCCTTGTCTGTCCCCCAGAGAAAACCCAGGAAGGGCTGACCTCATGCTCACAGCATGCACAGCCAGCTCAGACTTCTCTATCCATCAGCGCCTGGGAAGACCAGGCAGGGCCTCAGCTGCCTTTCTGAGTGAGCCTGATGATAAAGTTTATCCCATCAGGAAGGAGAGTATTGGTCAGAGTCCAGTTGCTTGGCTTATGTTGAGAGTGAACTTTTCGACATTTCAAATCTGCCATATCAAATTAAGCAGAATAAAGCCGGCTGTTTGCCCGATTATTTATAACATCACAGGAAACTTGGAATGACTTATTAAAGAATGGAAATATTTCTCTTTCCTCAGAAAGAAGCTTGCCTCTGCCAAGATATACAGCAGCTGGCTGGGTATGGGAATGGTGCAAAAGTGTTCCCACTTCCAAGGTTATTAAAACATACCTGGGCTCATTTAAAAACCCAAACTTGGTATGAGGATGAACTAGGTGGAGACAGCTTGGAGTGACACTTGGAGCTGCTTGGGCAGCACATTTCATACACATAATAGGAGCATTTGATTTTGCCGAAAATGCTGCTTGCTGACCATAAGCTTTGGCCAAAGGTGTTTATCACTTTAACAAGCCCAAGGAATGCAGCTGAAAGGGTGACTTTGAAAGTGGTTTTAACATCCTCACTCATTTGCTGAACTGCACGAATAAATGCTGTATATGTGAGACTTTTTTTGGTGTAATTTTAGTTTTTCATTAAAACATAATATTGGTTCCATGTAAATAATTTGAGAATGTAGAAATATATGAAGTTTTTAGTCATCCAGAATATCATTGCCCCGAGATATCAATTATTAGCATTTTGGTATATATTTTATGAATCTTATTTCCATGCAAAATAATGTTCACACTCACAACTCATCTATGAAAAATACATTGTTAAATAAAGTGTATTTTAATAAACCTCTATATGTATACACACATATGTACTATTATACAGACTCACATATAAATATATATTTATACTATTCAGACACACATCTATTGCATCTATTTTAAATTCTTAGTAATCTTTGAAAACCAGGTATTTAATTGCAGCATGATATTAAATCATTGGATATTCCATATTTTATCTAAAATATCCTTTTCCGTTGACTATTTGTTTACATTATTCCTTTTTTGCTATTATAAAGATGATATAATTAATATCCTCATACAGAAATCTTCCTACTTGCAATATTGCTTTAGGGTACATTTTAAAATGTGGATTTAATTGGGTCAAATAAAATCAACACCTTTAAGACTTTTAGTACATATTTCCCAACTGACAGTTTCCTCGGGGTAAAAGTGGTTACTCTGAACAGCACTTTTCAAGGTCGTGAGTCAAGATTCCCTTCCCATCTCCTTGAACTACTTGAATGAACTTTGGTCCTAGCATCTTTGTTTTATGTAAACCTCAATCAAGCTTGTGAGACAAGTTGTTATTCTTTGTTCAGTGCTGATATAAGGGATGCAATTACATTACACCAAACATGCGTATTCATGTGCATACCTATCCATTTGTGATATTTTTTATTCCCAAAAAGTGTTCTTGTACTTACATTTTCTAGCCTCTCTGATTGCAATAGCGGTAATTAAAATTAAATACGCATATTTTTGAACTGGTACATTAAAACATTTTTTGTGTTTATTTTATTTTGCTTTTTTGAGCACTCACAATATTTGCTGGCATAACGCATAGTAGTACATACACATGTACTTAAAGCAGTTGAGTGTTGATGGCTGTGAGTGGTACTTGTCTCACCTTCCATGTGTAATCCTGACTGACCACATGGGCCTACTCCAGGTAAGAGGGATAGAAAACCTCATTACACCTGAATACCACACAGAGATCAGACCAAAGGCAGAGGATAGCTGAGGAAAAATCAATACATATATAAATAGCTAGGTAGACAGGTAGATAGAAAGAGAGATGGATTGTAGACGATAGATATATAGATTAGATTAATAGAGAGATAGATAAATAGATGATAGATAGATAGATAAGATTGATGATAGATAGATAGACAGACAGACAGGCAGGCAGGCAGACAGACAGACAGACAGACAGACAGATAGATAGATAGAATGAGACAGGAGGATGGTGGAAGAAGATAGGAGAGGACTGAAATAAGAAAGCACAGCAGGTGGAAAGACAGAAGGAATAAATGAGGGAGGGGACACTGCTCTGCCAGGTGCTTTCAGCTACTTCCTTGTAACCAGTTTGCTCTTGCATGGTTTTCCTCACCTCCTGGAAGGAACTGCATGGATTAGGAGACAGAGACTAGGGCAAAATTATCTACCACAACTAATTCTGGGTGATTTTAAGAATTCTTTTTTGTTTTCTCTCTCTTTCAGCCTATTTCTCCCAGGGCAGAAATACTATCAGATAATCTGTATTTCATAGCATTGTTTTTGAAACAATAGGGTAACAGATCTGAGGAACCAAATCTTCAACATGATTTTCTATACACTTGCAACATCTGGATTCTTTCCTTTTTCCCTAAAAAATGATAACAGAGACATCATACACAGAACATGTTTAAGGCACTTCAAAAGTATTGTGGTATAAAATAAAAGATTTATAAAAGTGTTCCTTTCTTGTAAATTTGCCAACTGCATTATCTTGTATTTAGAAAAAACCTAGTTTGAGCAACAAGAATCTACGTCTTTGTTGACTGGAACAAAACAGAAAAATAACCTGTTTCTTTTTACACACACACACACAATGAATGCATAAAGAAATATGTACATATAGATGCATTCATATATACAATAGGAAAACTTGAATCTATGTAACATGTGCACACATATATTCACATTTCATTCATTGAGAAGTTATATACATCTAATAAAATCTAATGATGCTTTGTTGTTAAAATGTCCCATTAAACATTTACACATTTGATTCTTTTAAAGTTCTAGGCAAAGGCATATAAAACAATATTGCATTGTTTAACCTTTTTCACTAAAACCTTGATTTCCTGGAAAGCATAAAACCGAGTCATTGTAGACCTAGTAGGAAGGTTGCTGCCCGTTTTATTTTCTTGAAATGATTACCCACTAATAACTGAAAAGGCCTTTAAAACGTCTCCCTTTTTTTTAACTAGATATCTGTGTGATGCCAAATTTTCTTCATATAAGTCAACCAAAACAACATATTGAAATACTAAATTCAGAAAAAGACATGACAATCCACTTGCTTTTATTAAAATATACATTAAAGCAATTTGTAAAAACACAGACAAAAACTATAAAGCAATTCTCACTAAGTTACTTTTTATTTTGGGAAATATGATTATTTTTATAAATATGTGCTTTATTCTTACATCAATGGTCTGATTGCTATTTCAAATGAATTATTAAATACTTCTTTTTTTCTATTTTGATTTATAATACAATAAGTATTCAAAGATTGGAGCGTCATTTTATTTCCAGGGGCATATTTCTTATTTTTTAGAAAAAGGAAGACTAGACTAGAATTTTCTCTCAAAATGTGGCCTGAAATAGTCTGTAATAAATGTACTTGGACTGCTTATTAAACTATAGATACCAAGACTTGCCCCAGACTCACAGTCAAAAATCTATGAACGAAAGGCCTATCATAGGAGGAACCTGCTTTTTCTAGTCCATTAAAATTTGAGTGCTATCTGTTAGAGGACCTCTGTTAACTTTACTTCGCTCCCAGTTCCAGGTGAGTAAACACCAGAATCCCTGAACCCCTAGCTATTGTCAAGGCAAACTGAATGCCTGGATTACCAGGCCCCAAGGCTGTGTATACAGGTCTACATATCTCCTTTTTAGGGTTGACAGATAACATAAAATGCCCAGATAAATTTGAATTTCAGATAAACAATGATTTTACTTTTTACTTTAAATATGCCCCTGACATATTTAGGACATATATATATATATATTGAGTATATTCATTGATTATCTAAATATTGTGTGGAACGTATATTTTGGTGGTTGTTTATGTGCTTTGTTTTGCTACATCTGTCAGGTCTACCATTTTTTGTACAGTCCATCAATGCTTCCAAGAGGCAATATCCGTAAACAGACTAAGTGAGACAATATGGGTAAGTTTTAACTATAGGAATCATTAATCGTAAGGACTTAGGGTCAGAGAGGAAAGTGTCTGAACCCAGAAACTCTCTTAAAATTACAAATGAACTTTTATCCACGATCTCACCTCCTTGTAAGACAAACCCCTCTAAACTTTCCCCAGAATTTTGTTCATAAAGAATCTCTGTGGAACTCACGTGGCTCTGCTTCCAATTATTGTTTACCTGATTTTAAGGCAGTTTTACTCATTTTAAAGTCATTACTACACTGGAAGCAACCTCATAACCAGAGAAACTGGAAGTGCAGACTGTGCAGTTTAATCTCTGTTGAAGCTTTGGTTCCATTATGTCAAGATTCAGCTCTGCTTTCAGCAGCCCTGACGTGGTTTTGTTGTGAGAATGTAAACATTCTTTGGCTGCTTCTTCCTTGTTTTGTCTGTTGTTCCAGAAGTTCTGAATGACCTCTGCTCAGGCTCCTGTATTTACTGGACTCTCACTCTATTTCTACTAACCTTAATACACTCTCCTCTTCCAACAGTACAGATGTCCTCTCTGAGCAATATTCGTACTCAGCAATCTTTTTAACCTTTTCTGATTCAAGTGCTTTTCTGATTCGACTTGTTGCAGATAAAAAGACTGTCCCCCCAATTTTTTGTCTAAGAAAAGGATTCTGTTTTTAAAACAATTGCCGAGAACAAGAAAAAGACATGTGTCATTGTCAACTTACCAGTTTATATTTGCTTTTTCTAATGATCTCAACTACAACTGAGCAACCAGTAAAAATAGTCTTTCATTTTTATTTACTCCTCCATCATTAGAATGTGGTTCTTAT
Source organism: Rhinolophus hipposideros (assembly GCF_964194185.1). Classification (NCBI taxonomy): domain Eukaryota; kingdom Metazoa; phylum Chordata; class Mammalia; order Chiroptera; family Rhinolophidae; genus Rhinolophus; species Rhinolophus hipposideros. The sequence goes on from NC_138051.1 coordinate 86,104,427, forward strand.
TTTCTAACACCTGGCATTCTTCTCAAATCACTTTCATAGTTGATATCTACTTTAGCAATTGCCATGGGCAGGCTTTAACATATTGTTGGGACGTTTTTTTCCTGCGGTCACAGCTAGGAGTTCCATCCCCCTCCTCCTCCAATACCTCAATGGAGCAGTCTCTGGTGGGCACGGTAGTTAGAGGCCTTCCCTTCAAAACAGCGTTGAGGGATCACAGCTGTTAGGGACGGACTTCCCCGGCACCCCAGCCAGATTTCCCCCCAACCCGGAGGCCTAACCCTATAAAACAAAGCGTCCGACCCCAGTAAGTGCTCAGTCTTTGGGAACAATCCCGCTGAGCCTGCTGGCGTAATAAAGCTGTGTTCTCCCTGATCTCTGCAGGCCGTTTGAGTCTCTCGGTCCTCGCCGCTTTTTCCACAACAATAGAAGGTGATGTTTGGCCTTGTTTAGGGTCCAAATGAGAAACGAGATTTTGACTTCAAAAGCTAATTTTTCACAGTATGCCAAGTAGGGACATTCTCTTACATTCCAAAGTGTAAGTGTTCCTTTCCTCCACTGAATCTGGAAGCTTAGGTTAGACTTGAACTCAGAAAATACCATACAAGAAAACCTAGTAAATAACTTGTGTTGGAAATATATTCATGACAGGTGAATTGTTGCAAATTGTTTCAGGCAATTAATTAACTACTTCAAAAAAAAACACAAACAAACAAACAAACAAAAACCCTGTGATATTTGATATTTTCAGGTCTTCTGTTATTTTTATTTTTAATTGTTTCAACTGATGCAAAATAAAATCAAGCTCTCACACTCAATCAGTTTGCAGAAAGAAAATTTAAATGGGATATTTATCAATATTCTATAAGATGATTCTCTAACCAAGCTGTTATTTTCTGTAAAACAGAACTGTATTTTAGTGTTTTTCAATTTAATTATTTATTTATTTATTTTTATTTATTGGGTAGGCATCTGTGACTGTTTTCATTACCCACATTTATCCTATTATCATTTTAGACCCTAAAATAATAGCATTTTTTTTACCAGGGTGGTATTTCTCTTATCCTATTTTCCCCATATTGTAAACATAGGATTGCAAGAATATTAAAGAGAATTCTGAAAGAAAAAGACACCACATTCCTAGAAACGCAGAATATTTATATTTACCTAGATTTCTTTTGAGTCCTTTTTCCAAAACAATATATATATATATATATATATATATATATATATATATGTATGTATATATATATATATAATATTTGTCACTATGTACAATAAAATTTAATGCATGCTTTAGTTTTTTATATGGTTATTTTAAGGATTATATGAGTATATAAAAGTGAATCCATTTAACGTAATACCTGTTAAATTGGTACTTAAATTGATCTTTCAACCTGCAATTCTAAATACACAATTTTTTCCACCTTGGAAAGTACATATCTAATAAAGTTGATGCCTCAAAATTCACGCAAATATTGTCACTGTATATTTTTCCTTATGTTTTATTAATTTTCCTTTTTATTATAGAAATGATGTAATGAATGTTAATATTTATTTTTTGCATGATTTTTGGGGGACTGGTATTCCTCTATTAAGATCTGAAAATTGGAAAGATTATAGTAATTCCTACTGCCCCGAAAATAGTTACAGCACACCTATTCATCATCAAATTATCAGAATTGTCTCTTATTAAACGAAAATCTGATATTCAACATAACTGTAAAATATTGTTTATTTTTATTAAGTGTATCTTTCTTTTATTAGTATGAGAGCCAAACCTTTTCCAAAGTGCTATTGCTATTTATTTTTTTATTATCTATGTCTGAGATCTATTTACATCTTTTTTTTTTTTTTTTTTTTTTTTACGTAAAATTATACATGACCAGGTTGTTTTGATGGGGTTAGTGGATCTAGAGAGGGTTGGCAGGGTCTGAAAACTTCAGTAAAAAGGACTCAGGGGACTTAGAAGGTTATTCAGAGCTTGATGGGTTCCTGAATGAAGGAAGTGTTTGCCTGGGATTTTCTACAAGTGGGAAATTAATTTTAAAAAATGGAGAGGGAATGACAGTGAAGAAACAGTTCTCTTACTTAAAACTTGTCTTTTTAGATACATAAGCCCATTTATTTCTTGCTGTCCATGATTTTTTATTTTATTTTTTTTCGGAACTTGGATCATTTACGAAAGTTATCATACTGTCAAACTTATTTTTGTCTAATTTTTTTTCAGACTATACCTCATTAAAAGCTGCTTGATAGAAAGCAAGGAAAGTGAAAAACTTAAATGTGATGCAGTTGAACACTCATTTTAGCCCAAGAATCCTAACAATCACCTTGGCCTCAAAAAAAATAAAACAATTTTATGATTCCATTGGGAGGGTGTGGCTATGGCTTCCTTAGGAAGTAAGAGTTAAAACAGAAAATTTAGATATTAACTTCCTCCTAGTATCTTTTCTACCAATTAAAGGACTCAGAAGATAATAAAATATATACGTATAAATTTGATTTAAGATAATTATCAGAAAATGGTTGATCCTTGTTACCTGTGTCAAGACAGAGCCAGAGAGACATGGGAACCTGAATAAAAGTGAACTTAAAAAAAATATAGCCCTTTGCTATTGGAACAGAAGGAATATGATGAGTTAAACCACCAAAAAGATATTGACATTTCAGAAAATACTATATTACCACCCCAACCATTACCTAATGATTAATTCACATATGTATGATTCATGTTCACAAGCAATCCCTTTGTGTATTAATAAGCTCATTCTTTTCCTACATGTTAAAAGCAGATTTCTTCTTTCTTTTGACTTTTAACTAGGCATGACAAGTGAAGTACAACTGGACTCTCCAATATCCCTGGTCTGTTGAGGAAAAAAAAAAAAAAGCATTAAATAAAATACATTTATTTAATAAGAAGGGAAATTGGTTGCAAACTAATGTGTAAAACTTTAGTTAAAAGCTATTTCTACTCATAGCATTTTTTTCTCTGGGTATTATAATAGAGTTATAATGCAGTAATGGTTTGCTTACTGGCAATCAATTAAACACCTACAGTCACTCCACAGGATGTAGATTTTACAAGGATAGCTATTTTATAAATAAACAAATAGAAACATATATGTAATGTGAAAGGCAAATACTGCTTGGATTTTAAGTTTTAAAATGGCAGTTCCATACTTCTTTGAAAATCATCTGTTTCCATATATAATTGGATTCAACTTAGCCTTTTTGTTTCCCAGAGGAATATTTAATAATAGCATTATTATCCTTACAGTACTCTATAGCAATTTAACCAGATTATGGCTACAATGAGTAACTGCATTAAGGCGAATATAAGCAATATGTGAATAGTGCAGATGGTACTAAACGTAAGCATGTGATTTCTCGGATGTAGGTGGGAGTTTATTTTTGGTCATCCACTCCCTTTTCATAGGTTTGGTGGTCTATCCTGGAAAAATAGCACTATCACCTCATGCCCTCTCACACGTTCTCTGGATCTTGAGTTGTAGTGTGTCTTGTGTGGTATTGGGAACGCTTTGCAGTTTGTTCAAATTCAGAAACAACTGGTACAAAAACTCAGGTTTGCCATGTACCACATAACTAACCCTACATAAGCTGCAATGTCTAACTGAGCCTACACTTTTTCATGTGAAAAATAGAAGTAGAAATGATAATCACCCCCTAGGTGAGTGTGAAGACTCTCCACGCAGGCAGTGGGGCAGTGGGTCTCATAGGCAGGACATTTTCTCTGAGATTCAGCTACCACTTAAAGACCATCACCAGGTAACAGTGAGCTGCCCTCAGACTGGACTCAGAAGTGTATTTCTTCCCTATCTGTGACCTGGACCTCACCTTTCTGCAGCAGAGCTGGGCAACCAGACTAGAACTAACAAGTAACTTCACCAAAACCTGTGAGTAACAAAGGAAATTAGTTTATGAGGTTTACAAGATACAGTCTTACAAGCTTTAAGAAGAGACAAATGGTGCAAGTTGGGGAGACTGTATAAAGTGAACCAGTGAAAGAATGAAGACAATGATGATTTCATTAATTTGGAGAACAGAACATAGAGTTCAAAGCATATTAAGTTATCCAAGTGACTTATTTGGACATTCCTCAGATTTTACACAATTTGTGCATTAAAATAAGACTGAACCTTTAGCAGGTACAATTGTAAAGCAGTAAGAGCCTAGGTTTTGGCAGTAGGTATATCTGAACTTGAGTAAAAGAGTTACCATTAGCTTTGAGACTTTAGGGACTTTGCTTAGCCTCTCAAAGATCATGGCCCCTGTAGGTAAAAGAATGATAATGATGGGGCCTACTTCAGAGTCCCAGGAGCAGCACCTAATTACGTAGATTACCTGGCATGGAATTAAAGTCTTAATAATAAATATTAGGAATAACACTGAAATCGATAGGATATAAAGAGTATGGGAGAAGGTGACAGGTGAAATTCAAGGTCTCTAGAAAGGTACGCGGTGGTTTCTAAAGATAAGGTTTCTCAGAAAGGAATCAAATCACATCATTTTTTTATAAAGGTTTGGAATGTTCTTTAGTCTCCCCAACTTCCCCCAAAGATATTTATCAAAACCTACACAAGAAAATTGTTCTGAATTCCTTAACCTTGATAAAAGAATTTCTCTGATTTACTGTGTTAAAATTAAAGCCAGATTTATGATGGAATAAGCTAAGAGCTTTGCATCATAAACTATAACACTTTCACATTAGTATAAGGTTTGTGGTTAGTTACTGCTTGTACCCTGTATAACGGATTCATTTCTCATGATATATTTGCTGTACAGTATAAAAATTGGATTTTATTTCAGATAAATATTGTATTTGTGGTAATTTCTATACTGAATACCAGGTATTTATTCTGGTTTAAGTCAAAATGTGAAATTATTTCTAAAGGAAAACCCAGGTATAGCTTCATATGATTCTGACCCATTGTAATTTCCAGTCATTCAACCAAAAGCAGACAAGGCATTTTACGTCTTTGAAAGCTGGAGTTTTAGCTTTGAAAACCCTAAACTCTCTGCTGAAACATGCTCATGAAACATAGCTTATGTTTATCACTTATTTCTTCTTTGCGTGTGTAACATAAAACCAAATAAATCGAACTATTTTATTCAGAAAACATACAAACCAGTGACTTTAACAATCTGTTTGAGTTTTACCTCCTACACGTGGATTTTTCGGGACTGTCCCTTGCCTAAAACGTACAGAGAGCTTGCTTTCTGCAAGAATCAGAGCCTATCTCCTTGTCACAAATAACAGTTACAACTGATGTCAACGTGCCTCGTTTTTGCCATTTCCCAAAGGAATCCAACAAAAGTGGGAGATTCACAAGGGCAGTGGAAGCTCACATTATATCTCATGCACTCAGACACTTGCCAAGTTTCAAGTCACATCAGGAATTGACATTAAACCTTCAAAAGTCAGTTGTAAAGAATGGAATAGCAAGTCAAATTCACAGCAGAATAAAATGTTAGAGTCCTAATAAATGGCCAAGGAGGGCATAGACTCAAAGAGAGCAGACTCATTCCAAGGTTATCTCTGATTTCATAGAAACATTTCTATTATGTTTCTACGTAGAGTGCTGAAAGAAAGATTTTAACAATCCGCGCAAGAAACTGTGTTCCTCTTCAACTACTGTAAAATCGCCTGTAATGTTATTGTGAAGTATAACATTCTAATTATGAGGAGAGACTTGCAGTGTTCCTGCTAGTTCATTTCCTGCCAACTCCCATGACATTGACTAAATCCCAGCCTACCAAAGCCACATCTACCTCACCTACAGGACCTTAGTCATGGCACTATAAAATGGTCACAAGAGTCAGAGCCAGCAAGAGCACGTGTTTGAAAATGTTGCATAGAGAGCTGATATTTCAATAATTTCAATACAGTAAAATAGGAAAGCTGTATTCACATTGTCATAACAAGTAAGAAAGTTGCTCCAACACCACCCCAGCTCCCAAATCTTCTAGAGCAGTGTATCCCCTTCTATGATCCAAATTAGGGTGCATCATAGATACAGCAGCACACATTTAAAACTGTGTTCAATTCCCATAATAAAGTAATATTTTTCAGAACATACTACAAAGAAGCCTTCTGTACCCCTGCATTCTACAGATCTGTCAAAATAGAAATTGTAATGGCAAGAGTTACAGGAATTGATTCGCTGAGGACTGAGAATTATTTGAGGTTGGAACTATGAGCAATGGTTGGATAAGGAATTAAGATCCTTCTGCAAGTAGTGATAAATGCTCTGCGCCAAGGATGTGGCCTTTTAGTACAGACAAGCCGAGAAAGCCACTTGGCCAAGCAGTGAGCAGAAGAGAGAATAGCATGTGGAAGCCATTTCAGCTGTACCTGGCTGGTGAGGAACAGATGGAAATTAAGAACTTTGTTGGATGTACTAATAATTTACTATGTTGCAAGCATTAATTCAAACTCATTAAAATATTAACTATAACCATCTTTATAACAATATTGGAGGTAGAAATTCTAATGGCCCATGTTTGCTGATGAAAAAAAATGAGGCACAGAGTGGTCAAGCAAGTTATTCAAGGACACAGAGCCAGTGATTGACGTGCTCTGTTGGGAACCCAGGCACTGTGCCTGCAGACTGTCAACCACAATGATAAGTGCTTGCAGAATGTAAAATGGGGCTCTTTGCCTGTTTCAGGAGAGACCTCAATAGTAAAAGAAAACAGAAATCAGCGCAAATGCCCCTATATTCCAAGGAGAGAGTTCACAAGTAAAACTTCTAAATCAGTGCAGGTATATTAGGTTATGCTGCAGGTATATTAGGTTTCCTGCCAGTGGCTTAACCACAAAAGATGGTCCCTTGCTCAAGCTCTATAATACCAAATGTTGGCTGAGACTTCTCCTTCAGCAGTTCTACTCTGAGACCCAGGCTGGCGATGATGCCTTTACCCAGAACCTTGTCACACGTCACATCAAAGAGAAAGAAGGCCTGCTAGGTTTTGTATCTGTGTTATATATTCCTGCCTGCCTGTGATACTTGCCACTTCTCTTTCAAGCTTATTGGACACATCTAGTTGTACAGCCCTGCCAGTCAGCAGAGGAGCTAAGGGTCAACCCTGCCAAGTATGTGGAAAGGAACAATACAGGAAAGAGTTGGAAAGCAGAATATTGTGCAAAATGCAGTCATCGTCCCCACTGACACAGTAGCTTCACAGTCCTGTTTAACTTGACTCCTCACCTAGTCAATGATATAAAAGTGTCCAAGTGTAATGGCCAGGGGAAATTGAGTTTGGTGAGAGTTTTTGAAGATATTTTGCAGTATCCTGATACTTACCCCTCTCCCCTGGAGAGAGTCAGGAAATGCTTACACTCTTCACCTCAAAACTATGGGACCAATTGCAGAGCTTGAATTGTGTCCTCTGGAATTTGGAGACCCACTGAACTGATGCCTGCATCACAGCTGAGCCATCACAAAAGTGACGCTGAATGCAGCTTTGTTCTGCAGAGTAGTTGGCACTCGTTCAGTTATGGGCCAATTTAAAGTGTCCTGATGTAGTGAGGAGAGAAGAGGGGAGGGAGGGAGAGAGAGAGAGATGCAGGAGTAAGTATGTAAGTCATTCTATAGCCTTTTTCAAGTAGCTTTGTAAAAGAGAGCTGCCTGGAGGGGGAGATAGGACATCATGACAGTGAGGCTGTGTGGAAATGGCCTGAGAACAAAATTCAGCAGACAGCCAGAATGAGGGTCTCATCTGCAGAGAGCTCCCCAGAAATGGGGAGAGTTGCATGAAAATAAAACAGAACATCTCCCCATCCCACCAAAAAAAGGTCAACTTTAAAACTCTACCTAGTCCAGAGAAACCATGCTCACAACAGTGTCAAGTGAATCCATTTTCCTCTCCAACTCTTCTGCATACCCCTCGCCTCCCATCATTGAATGGCCCTAACACAGCTGGTGATTTGGGGAGAGGTGTTTGTGTGTGCAGGGGCCAGGAAAGCATACAGAATGAAAAGCAAAGCAGGGAAGCCGACTATGCCCACCTTTCCTACTGCAGGACCTCCTACCTACGCCAGGCCAGAGCTTTGGGAGGGATTGGCAATGAGAGGGGAGAAGCCACAGAAGGGAGTGTTAACTCTGGGAAAGGTTCGGCATTGTTTTGGTAACCCTGAGCGAGACATATTAATTACAGAACTGAGGCTGCTTGGTGAGTAAAGTAACTGGAAACATTTATATTATCTGAGAATAACAGATAACCTAAGAGTCTGCCTGTGATCTCATTCACCACAAGGGGAAGAACTAGCACCACAGGAAAAGTTAGCATTCATTAATCCTTGATGGATTCTGGAACTTTCCTCCTTCAACATACCAGCTTCAGAGAATCTCCATGATCTAGTATGTGTTTGATCCTTCTAAAATAATTCTTTGGTTGTCTTTATATTAAATAGTAGAGCTGAATATCCTGATTACATGGAGCCCAACTAAAATCTAACATCACCAGATCAGTTAGCTTTTTAACTTTCTCCACGCAGGATCACTCTTCTCACACAGTTGGGTACCAAGATACCCCCACAACACCCCTCTGAGTGCATACTCCTTACCCTACTCAGAGTCTAACATGGGGAGCCAGGCCGCTGCTACTACCCCCCTATACACACATGGACACTTTTTTCACTGTACATGGGTTCTTACTATCCATATTGGGTGTCTTCCCATATGGCTGCCTTCATCACCACAGATGGGATCCAACACCATGTATTGGGCTGCCTCCATCTCCACGTGGAGATCATTCTCTCTCTCACTGGACTTTATGCTGTACCTTGCGTCATCATAGGGTGTCATACTCTTCTAAGTTTTCCTTGCCTGGTTTTAGAGGGAAATTGTACAAGAAAAGAAAAGAAGATGAACAGAAATAAGAGAGAAAGATTCCAACTAATTTTTTTTTTCATGATCTTAATTTGTTCTTTGAAAACAAAAGTCTTAATGAAATCAAGAAAATAACTTTTGGTCTACATTTTTTAAGAAAATACTTACGATTTCATAGAAAGATAAACCAATAATACATAGAAAGAACATCTAGGTTTGCTTAGAAATTCGGAGAAGACAGTTGAAAAAGTACATTAATTCCTATCAGCCTAAGTTTCATAACCACTTTCATTGTTCTTAGGATATTTGTGATTAAGATGGTGCCCTTGGTAGGAGTCATTGTATGTCATAAGAAAAAGAGATATCACTGGTTAAATGAACCCAACTGGTTCTCTGGCCTTATAGAGGGGCAGCTCCCCTCTCTGAGAATCACTTATAGTATTTGCAGAGGCAAGGTGTTAGACTTGGTGGTCTTAAACACGTTTTCCATCAACATTCTTTGATTTGAGGGTCAAATAAAAAACAATTTATTTTCCTCCTTCAGACTTTTTTTTTTTTTTTTTTCAAATAGGTACATTGTCCAGTAACAATGCGTTCCTTGTATTACTTACTAAAAGACCCATTAAAGAAAGCATTGTGACCCAGGGCACAGGCCACCTTCCAATTCCATGAGAAAGCTTTTAAGCACTAAATTTCTACATGTATTATTTACTTTAACTTCCCATCTTTCATGGAACCAGACATGCCCTCTGGATTCTAACTTCTCCATCAACTATGAGAACACTTTTATGTGGTTAGGTTTAATGTTTGAATGTAAGGAAGTAAAGAAAAAAGTTTTGTTTTTGCTAAACCCTGGGATTGTTTTAAAGTTTGGATTTCATTGTGACCTGATATCAGGTTCATCCAAATTGAAAATCTAGTCACATTCTTCATAGTGAGGAGATCATCAATTATTTTTTTAAGATTTAGCCGCAAAGGGGCAGGATTCTTTATCAACATAATGGGAATCAGAAGCAAAGGGAAATCAAATTGTTTTTGAAAGGAAAGTTATTTGTGGCAAAGATGTTGGTAGCAGAAAACATAGTTCTCTTTAGGTAAGAAGTATCTCCTTTGCTTTAGATTTGGGTTTTCAAACTGTTGAAAAACAAAATTCAATTGAGTAAATTTGAAGACCTAATTTGCTTTATCAAGGTATTCATGAATCAGGCAGCATGCCCTCTAGCAAGCAGATGGGCACAAAATGGTAGTTTTTATAGAAAGAGTGGTGGGGCAAGAGAGCTATTAACAAAAGAAAAGAAAGGATTATTTGGGGGTCTGGTCATCTTTTCTTTGGGGGAAGAGAACTGAAAGGTTTTTTTATCATGCATATTTCCCTTTCTTTCTAAAGAGCCCACTTGATAGATTACCTTACTGGTTTTTGACCAGAAAATTCCAAACTCCTTAATTAAAATTATGTTTCTGGAAGAGGTTGAAACTGCAATTAGACCAGGTATTAAATCTAGTTTGGTATCAAGGGCTTTTAGCATAAGTGACGCCATTATGGGCCTGTGTTTTTTTGTTTGTTTGTTTAATAAAATTAATACACAGTTGTCTCTCTGAGTGGATAAGATAGAGATATGAAGGAAGGGATAGATAATTTGCCATTCATATATGAGTGGGCTCACTTATGGAGTCAAACACAATGCAACTGGGACACAGATAATCCAATGGGGAAAGAAAACCCATGGCCCATACAACCTTAGAGGGAGGTTAGGAGCTGTTATCGGACCTCCATATATACTTAAATAAAAATCTTCGGGCATCATACCTGTAGTCCTTTCACTTAGAACTACATATTGTTTTGTTTTTAAAGCATTTGCTTTCAGTCTGTTTATTCACTAAATTTAAATTTGAAGGAATATTTCAGGGGAAAAACTGCATGAGCACCTTTACCATGTGACTGCTGCAGACTCTGACATGACTTCAGTTTTCCCAAGCTAACTATTGGCGCTGTCGGGTCTCCTGCACTGCAGCTTGGAATTTGGGAAATGTGTGAAGCTAAACAAAATGTAATGGGGTCAGACTTTCAAAGGAATATCTGTATTTATTAGAACAAAGTGATGTTTCATATATGGAGAAAAAATGTTTTTCCTTTTTCTTTCCTGCTCCAACTCTTCTACTGCCAATGTGAATGCAAACGCTTTGATATATTTAATGGAACAAAAGACAGCAGGATCCTGATCTCTGGAGACTCCCAAGGTCAGACTAGATAATTAACTACCCTCAATGCTGTAAGAACATTGAAGTATATTTTATTCAATGATGGTTTTGATGACCCAAACTATCCTTTATGACCTCTAAGTGGATGCATTTGATTTCTGTGTGTGTGTGCGCGCGTCTGTGTGTTAAAACAAATGGGAATCTTACAGATTGTAGCCACAGCCATTTTTATAAAAGACATTTATACTTTTCATCTTTAAAATGAATAACGCCCTGTGAATGCACTCATTTTCAAATACGAATTTGCTAAGTCAGAATATCCTTGAGAATTTTTCTACTTCAGAAAAAAATAACAACAAAAAGAGCTTTGAAAAGAACAGATAGTAAGCTCCAATCCCTACTTAGAATCATTGTGTCAAAATCTGTTTATATCTATTTATATATTAATCCATGTTGATGGTCTCTCTCTCTCTCTCTCTCTCTCTCTCTCTCTCTCTCTCTCTCTCTCTCTCTCTCTCTCTTTTCTAATGTTTAGCTATGTTTGGTTCTACTGTGGATAGATTCACACTTAGACAATTTCCCCCAAAAAAACACTAAATTATTTTAAAAGATACAAATTTACTTAAGCGAAAGGAAAACTCCCTGCCTCATGTAACTACACCATGGGAAGTCTGAGGTAAAACCGGTTCTAAACAAGCAGAACAAGAGACATAAACCCAACCAGGATTTCAGTCTTTCTTTCAATCCCTGCTTTTTCCTGTGGTTTGGCTTAATATTCTCCCTCTGCAGATGGGCCTCTTCCATTTTCTCAGATTCCCTGCTAAATCCCCAAAGCTGAGAGTCACCACACATCCTCATGGAATTTGATAAGTAGCAGGAGAGTTATCATAACTGTGGAGTTGACATCTCTTTGCAGCTGAGCACTTGCTGAATTGAGACGCCTGGAAACCCAACTGGTGGTATACCAGGAGCTCAAAAGGAGAGTTTTTAGGAGATGCTGACATGTGTCCCCAGGAGTTTGGTATATATATGGTCCTCCCTGGCACCAGAGACTGGCTGGTGCAGCTGTGGTGGATGGAGGAAAGTGAGAACAGTGGGAGTGCATCTTTCACTCCCACAGAACAGCATGATGTTGATACGTGATCTTCCTGTCTGTCAGGAAACAGGCTGGAGCGAAGTTTCCAGTACCTTGTTTTATGGGACTGCTTGACCTTTGGAGATAGGCTATGGATACAGAAGACAGAGCAGAAAAAATTCAAAGAACTGCACTGTACAGAAGCCTGAGAACAAGTCCCAAATGTGTCCCAGGAGAATGCTTCTTGAACAAAAGGTGTTCTCAGCCAAGACAAGATGACAATGACACCAATTAAAGAAAAAGGCATTTGTCTCTTTCTCCATTTCTTTACCACCCACCCTAAAACTGGGAGGGGTGGGAGAGAAAAGGTTGTGAGTCAAACTTGACCTAAGAGCTAAAGGAGAACATTACATAGAACATTAATAATAACTTCCAAATTGAACTTGGGCAGACTCCCACTAAAGTCAGCAGAAAGTCACAGAGTTATGGACTCTGCCTAAAATGGTAAGGGGAAGGGAATGAATATTAGGCCGAGATTAGTGGAAAGCACTGATTGAAAAGTAAAGCCTAAGACTCCTTGTTGTGTGAGTTCCATTCTGGTGACTGTCCAAGACACTGGCTTTATAAACCCATGAATGATCCCCCTCATTCCTCAGAAGCATGGAGGCTTAAATCTTTGATGGCCACCAGCAGATATGATCTCTGTCTATTCCTTTAAATCCAACTAAGACAATCCTTGAAATGGATCCAGTTGGCCCATCTTCACTCAAAAATCCACTTGAGGGCATGGTGTGTGCTGTGTGGATATGTATCCCCCTCTACTCTCACCTGTTTGGAATTGGGAGAACTTCCTCAAAATGAAGAAACTCCTAATGCCCAAAGAAGGAAGAATTCTAAGCAGATGAAACAATAAAGGTTGTCGCCACACACCCTGGAGGAGAAGACTACAACTTCTGTGGAGAAGTAATTCCAACATGTAACACTTCTCTGTTCAAGATCTTTCCTTTATTTCAGTTCAGGCACAATTTCCTCTAGCCTTTCTGCCAAATCTTTTCTTCCAAGTCCTTTTGCTTGTATTCATGAGGTTTTATTTATTGAAACAAGTTGAATAATTAAAATGAAAGACGTCTCGAGGAAACCATTTATTTTCTTTTCCTCTAGGACTTTTCTTAATCTATGAAATTGTCCTTATGATTGATATGAATATCTCTAATTTTTATTGGGCCATCATTTTTCCCTAGAATATTTATTTTCCCATTAAAACTGTAGGGCGATGACATAGATCATGCATAATGACATTATGTATGTGTATATACATGTACATTTATATGTTCGTGCATATATATTTATACACATACACAAACGTGGAGTATCACATCTATACAACAAGCAAGTGCAGGAGTTAGACTTCAAGGTTACTATAAGTTTTGTACCCCAGCATTCAACTTTTAGACTTTCTATTTTCTGTTTGCTAGTTTCATATAGAGGAGTTTTTGGTGATTCCAGAAAGAGAATTGCTTAGAAATGTTTCCTTTCTTTGTACTATTCTATAGTTTTACTTTAATTATTTTAGTTGTTCATTCATGTATTATATTATATATCAGGTATTATGTTGAAACGATTCTTTGGTACATGGTTTTTCTTGTAATGTATCCAGGCCAATTTGAGATCTGACATCTGACATTAAGGACCCATGTGGGAATCATTAAAAAAAAAAAAAAAAGATTCAATTTCCTAAAATTGGGAGTGATAATTGCCATCTCTCTTTATTACATGCTAGGCTCATCAGTTCTTTTGGGAAGATTTTCTTGATGTCGCTTGAATCGGTTGTTCCATGTTCACTTCCAAGTGCCATCGCTTGTCCTAGTCAAAGCCCCTCCCTTGCAGAGAAGACCTACCTCCAGCAGCTTTTGAAAGTTGAGCTCTCTGTATCATTTTTTTCTCAGAGTGACTGGATAAAAAGAATGATTTTTCTCAGTTACCACCTTGTCCCAACACATCATTTCAGCAAACATTTTCCACTTTTCCAATTCACACGCCTTTGTCCCTCTGTGGGGACAAAGCCCCAAAAAACAGTTTCCAGGCTCTCAGCCTCACAATAGAAAGGTGCTGGCTCGGGTAGTAAATGGCCATCAACTGTGATCAGATGGCCAGCAGCTGTGGCTAGTTGGCCGTCAGCTGTAACCCGTAAGCCATTGGCCACTAATATAACTGATGTGGCTACGCTAGCAGAAAAGAATGGGGGCTAGCGAGAAGATGGTGGCTGGCAAGCTCGGACGGCTGTTAGGACGGCGGGTTGCAGATTATGTAGATCCTGCTTCCTGTGTCTGCAGCCCAGCCGCCAGCAAGAATATATTGGTTTGACTCCCCTACTTATGGCTCCATGGGTGTTCCTTTTTGGCCTTACCATGTCCTGCGTTCTTGGGCGGGGAGTGGGAGCAGAGACACTGCCTGACACCCCGCATGACAAATGGCACAGCGAGCAGGGTCCCCTGCATGACACCCTCTATCATGCGGATGGTAATGATTCATCGAATCATCATGCAGTCCACGCCTGTCTCAACCTGCAGTGCTGTGGATCCTGTCACAGACACTGCCAACATGGATTAAACTGCAAGAATGTCACGAAGCAGAGATTTTTCCATTTTTTCTGTCTGGTCACTTTGATGTAATTTCTACCTAGCTGTGAGGACAGAGGCCCAGAGAGCATTTTGCAGGCTCTCGGCCACACGTGGAAAGGTGCTGGCTTGGGTAGTAGATAGTCATCAGCTGTTATCAGATGGTCATCCGCTTTGGCTGGGTGGCCATCAGCTGTTACTGGTTAGCCATTAGCCACTAATATAACCGTCATGGCTACGCTAACCAGGGGGTTGGTTTGTTGGCAGAGAAGCGGACTGCAGGTTGCGGATCGTGTGGATCCTACTTCCTGTGTTTCACCGGGCCTCCAGCGAGACTGGGGTACAGGAAAACCCCTCATTGGGATACTTGAGGATGTTTGTTCTTATGTCTCAACCAACCGCCATCGAGAATATAGTGGTATTACTCCTCTATCTGTGGCTCCATGGATGTTCCTTTTTGGCCTCATCATATCCTGTGTTCTTGTGCAGGGAGCGGGACTGGAGTCCCTGCATGAAACTAGCATATTTCCATGTACAGAGAGGTCCTTGATGAATGCTTGGGAATATTCCTGGCTCAGTACTGTAAGCTCAGATGATCAGAGTCATAAAAGGACAGAGCTGGATGTATCTTTAGAAATCAGATCTCAGCTCTTTCACTTTTCAGAAGAGAAACTAAGGACCATAAATGCTAACTCGCTTTTTAAAAACATTTGGAAACAACCTGCTGGCAGAGGCAGGATTGGGGTAGAGATATTTTCACTTTCATCTGAGACTCTCCCCCTCCCTTTTCATAACCAAAAAGCTATGCTGCCTCTTCACTTTCTAGAGTCCTAGTTATGTCTAAATATATCCAGTGGAGGAGAAAATGAGGCAATTTGTCGCTTGCCTTTGAGAGATTTACGACATAAACATCTAGATGCTGTGGTAGAAATGGTGAGGTGGATCAAACGTCCAAGGGGTCCAACTCCATGGATGTGCATTAAATAAATTGCAGTTAAAGAACACTTTCTTCATTAAACACCTGAATTTATTTCCCTAATTGAACTACTCTCTCAGTAGCATGTGTTTCAAGCAACCAGTGGATCTGCGGCATTTTCATGGGGCTGCTTCTCAGGAGACAGTCATGACACACAGTACAGTAGAGTAAGGTAATACTTCCAAAAAGAAATAACACAGTGTTGCACTGATAATGGCATCTTGTGCGGTGGTAAAGGTAGAACCTATAAGAACCAACCACTTTGCTTTCAGCCTTGGTACTCTGCTCCTCCACCCTCTATTAACAAAAGAAAGATCTTTTATCTTCTTATTCATGGCATGGCTCCCTTTCACTCCACCCACTTCCTGGTCTTCTCCCCACCCCAGCTATTCCTCATCAGGAGCTCCAATCCTTTCTCCTTCCCATACTCCTTGTTTTTGTTTTCATTTGGCTGATATATACATCTCTTTAGATTGTAAGCGCCCTGAAGGCAGGGACCAAGACACTTGTGTTCCTGGTACCAGTGCAGAATCTGAATCCCAATAGGTGCTTGTAACTGCTTTTCAGATTAATGAATAGTTCATAGGTCATGAAAAGTTTAGAATGCCATATTGTAATACTCCTTGTGCCTGTAATTTTGTACTCAACAAACAGTCCTGACTCATAGCTGCATTTTTTATTAAAATAAAACGGAAATATAGGACTTATAACTCAATAAATAAGTAAATATTTATAACTCAATCATTTGTTTTCCACTGTTGATACCTATTGGGCAGGGTAGAAATAATATATGTGGTTGCTGGTGGTGGGAACTTTTGGAAAACCAAAAAGTTCAGACTGTCCGTGATGAAAACAGTGGTATTTGGAGTTATTAACTGATTGGCCTCATGGACCAGAGTAGCAAGCAGCAGTACTCAGATTTCATCGCCCCAGGTTAGTAAGCTCCTCTGTGATGTTTCAAGAAATTCAGTGTGAACTATTTCTTGTACATACTCAACCCTGACATTCTCTCTACTTATAAAGTATTCCATAAGGTTCCTGGAGTTATCGCGTATAAGTAGACCACACTTGCTGTACCATGAGAGTTTTGAAACACATCTGCAAATCCCGATGAGGTGTGTTCTTTGTTGCTTTGTGACCCAGTGATAGCTTCTTGCTTCAATCCTCTGAGGAGCCCATGGAGACAAATGGCTTAGAGCTTCTTGGGCACTCCAGCGTGCACAAGACCAGATAAAATATGTTTGTTACACAGGTTAAACCTTAAACACTCTCTATGCAGGATTACACTGTGCTGTTTCCACTAGAGGGAAAGGAGATTTTAAATACAAATGCACATTAAGAGTTGAAAAGACTTTTAGTGCAGTATCAGAACAGGCAGCAGCAGTGTCAGAGAAGTGCCCTTTGGATGGTTCAGACTCAGAGAACTACACAAATGTAATGCATCATTTTCAAACATAAGATCATTCCCAACACTACCCTACGGTGGGCTGAAACCCTAAAGATTATTCTGTTTCATACTTGGTATATTATACTTTTGAGGATAACAAAAATGTATTTCTCAGTGGATCCAAAAATGAGCAAAAGGAGCATTCCATTTTTTTATTACTCAAATATTCATCCCACACATTACTTTCTCTCTGAAGTCTAACACCCACTTCTGCTTTAAAAACCTCATGCTGTCATAGTCCCCCAAAATATTGATTGAATTTATATATTTATTTGGAGGCAAGGAGTTGGACAACATCCTGCCTCATACTAAATTAGAAAATCTTTTTGGTCATTGGCGAGCTTTCTAGTGCCTAAAAAATCTGGCTAAGTGCAGAGGATCAGTAAAGTTATTTGACTGAATTGTTTTCTATAATATAAAGACAATTTAGTAGAAAAGTTCTTGTTGGAATTAAAATTGGTGTTAATGGGAGTCTTTGAACCTACTCCCCCAACCCCAAGTAAATACAACTTAGTAATGAGATTGTCTTTCTGTGGTGGTTGAAACCAACCTTGCTTCATGGGTAGAATTGTGATGCCCAACAATTCATATGTTGAAGAGCTAATGCCCAGTACCTCAGAATGTGAACTTATTTGGAAATAAGGTTTGTCAAGATAAAACTAGCTAAGTTAAGATGAAATCATTAGGATGGGCTCTCATCTAATATGATTTGTGACATCGTTGTTAAGAGAAAAACATAGGCCCAAAATATCATCACTCATGCTAAAAGTCAATGATACTAAATCAAGATTTAACACCTGATCTAATAGCAGTTTCAACTTCTTCCAGAAACAGAATCTTAATCAACCAGTCTGCAATTTGCTGGTCAACACCAATGAGGTAATCTGTCATGTGGGATCTTTCCATCTCACATAGAAAGAAGAGGCAATCTGCATGATAAAAAACCCTTCCCACCTCCCCCTGCAAAATAAGATGTCCAAGCCCCCAAATAATCCTTTCCTTTCTTTTGTTAATAGCTTCCTTGCCACACCCTTCTTCCTATAAAGCCTTCCATTTTGCACAACCCTTGGAGCACCTTTCTAACTAGATGGGCTGCTGTTCAGTTTGTGAATCATTTAATAAAACCAATTAGATCTTCAAATTTACTTGGTTGAGTTTTGTTGACATCATATACGGGGCAATTTGGAGATGGGCATGCACACAGAAAGAAAGCTGTGTAAAGTGAAAGCAGAGATCAGGGTGATGCTTCTATAAACTAAGGAACATCCCAAATTCCCCAACTTGCCAGCAGACCCCCAGAGGCTAGGGGAGAGACCTGGAACAGATTTTCTCCACAGCTCCCATGAGGAACCTGTTGCAGAAAAACGGCAAGGACCCACAAACTCAAGCGGCACACAGAGATCAGGGCAAACACAACTTTATTACGCCGGCGGGTTCAGTGGGATCCTTCCCAAAAGACTGAGCCCCTAGCAAGGTTTTGAGCAGGTTTTCATGGGTTGGGGACTTCCTTGAGTCGGGGAAGGGGTAGGTGTCATCTGGTGATTGGCTCAAGGTGTGGCTTGGAGGGGGTTATGTGGAAGTGGGCTGGGGCTTAGGCTGGGGACTTCTCTCTCCTCTGGGGCTACCATTTTAGCTCAGTTCCACGTGGTAGGGAACTATTTTAAGGTCAGTTTCCCCATCAAACCAACCCTGACAATGTCTTGATCTTGGATTTCTGGTCTCCAGAGCTGTGAGACAGTACATTTCTGTTGTCGTAAGCCCCTAGTTTGTGGTACTTTGTTGCAGCAGTATTAGAAAACTCATACATTGCTGATGCACATTCTATGTTTAAAATATAATTATTTAGTTGGCATTCTCTACACAGCATAGGAACAAGGGAGTTACTCCTGCTTGCCTTGTCTCAGTGTGTTTGGGAAGTCCAACCATTGGATTTTCAGTTTCTTTAACATACGTCAGTATTTCACCTATTGGAAAAATGGAGGATCCATTGATTCTGCCCATGTTAGCCTACTAAGATAACGGAATTTTTAGTGCAAGGGACTGCTTTTCCATATGCTGATTTAAGTGTAATTCCTTTCTGACTGTACCAGGAAGACCCATTCCCCTGGGAGCCCACTGATTTTAGAATTATGACATCAATCATTTCCTGCCCTCTGCATTCACCAAATCCTGTCTGGAATAGCAAAGCATTGTAACTCTCAATTCCTTATTAAGCTAGTCATCCTCCCTTTCCTTTCATATTCTGTCTAGAGAAAGGACATAATGTGGCCAAATAACTTTCTTGAGCTATATCCTTATGATGCAGCATGTCTCTCTTTGTAAAGAGTTACTCACCCGGTGTTACTTCTGCAACAAGAAACTCAGTACTTAATCACCCGAACGTTGTGAGGTTTCATGGTCCTACCTATCTTTTCCACAAATAAATCCTATGACCTTGTATAAGTCACGTCAATTCTACGGGTCATAGTTTCTGCGACAGTAAAATATATGGAGAAAAGGGTTTGAATCAAAATACCTTCAAGTCACTTCCAACTCCAACTTTTTAAAAAGTCTACATGAGCACTTTATTCATTCATCCATTCAACAAATAAACACTGAGCGCCTGCTATATAATGAGCACATTTCTAGGACCCTGCTCTCATGGAGTTTGCATTCCAGTAGAAAAGACATACAGTAAACATAAAAATAAATCCATCCATAGGAGAGTATTAGATAAATTGCATATATATATATATATATATATATATATATATATATATATATATACATAACATAACATAACTTAGCATAAAATAACGTAACACAGTGCGATGCAATATAAGGTGCAGTGATGGTGATGAGAAGAGGGCGACTACTTTAACTTTCTGGACTGTAAAAGTATCTCTGGGTAGACAGGTGACGTTGAAGCTAAACAGAATGACAAGATGGAAACAATGTGGGATGATTTCTGGCTGAGAGGGCAGTGAGTGCAAAGGTCCTGTGGCAGGAAGGGGCTTACATGTTTCAGGAGCCTAAAAAGGATTGGTGTGACTGGTAACCAAAAAAGACACAGGTACGATGGGGTTGGAGAGATACGTAGAAGTGGCTCGACCACATAGGGCCCTGCAGGTTTTGCAGAGGAGTGGTGTTCTGCATTTAAGTCCAGGCTTTGGGGGATTTTAAATTGAAGAGCGATACGATCTTACTTACTTCAATAACTGTAATGAATGCCTCCTTCACCAAGGCAAGTGAATTCTCAGACAGACAGTATGGATTTTCTTCTCATTTTTCTTTTGGTTGCTCTGGGTTTTCACTTTCTCTTTTGTGTTCTTTCTCTTTCAAATGTCTTCTTTTTCTTCCCCCCCTCTTACTTTGTTGATTTCTAAATATATTTTTCTTCCCCTCCCACACCTATCCCCTTTTGCTTTCATCAAGCAGCAACCTGAGATAGATTATGGCAGAGGTGATTTTAATTGAAGAAAACTGCTGTAGACCCCACTAGGGGTCACTTCTGACACACTGATGAGTCCCTGATCCTGCCTTGGGTTTATCGCCTATGTAGGAGACACTGTTTCTCCTGTCCCTGTCTTTTTCCACCTTTAGGACTCCCCCCCCCACAAGGATCCAAAGCTAAGTCACTGTGGCCCACATCCTCCCTGGACTCAAGCCACCCCCGGAGCCAGACAGGCTGTCAGGACAGGCCTGCCCAGGCGCTCCGCTTTGTTCACTGTAGATTGGCGCTCTGGAGCCGAGAACTTGGCTCATTGACAAAAGGGGCATCATTCTGTCAAGTGGAATGTCACCGGAAAGGCTGTAATTGTGTGAGGAATGCCTGGGCCGTCTGTCTGCTTCTTGCCACCAGCCGCCTGAGGGTCCAGCCGCCAGGCTTCCCGGTGCTTCCTTCAATTGTCTTCATACAGAGTTTAGTACCCTCGTAAAGACACACAGACTGCCCTCGGCCTTCTGCTGAAAAGGGAATCTTCCTGTGATTTATTTCCAACTTGGTTGCTTTGGAACTGAGAGTTTTATTCATTAGAGGAATTTGATTAATTTACAAAGCCACTGGAGGCATCAGGACAAGTGGGTCCCTTTGGCAGTCTTTCCCTTGTACATTTATCTGCTACTTTAAAAAATGCCCATATACACTGTCTGTATGCACATATGTCTGTCCTCATATCTGAAGTGAAAAGGGGAAGCTAACCTTTATACTTTAACCTTTATACACTTTATAACCTTTATAACCTTTATACACTTTGCTCTACAAATTGACTGCAGAGTCCTTAGAAATATTAATAAAGCAGCAGATTTGCTTCTGTGAGATGGTCTAGTGAGTTCAACTTGATCATCTTACAGATTATCTTCTATTTTTCTTTCCTTGCAACCAAATTGTTTTTCTGAATTTGAATATGTATATTTTGGAAGACCTTGGCCAAATTATCATCGTTTTAATTGTGTGGCACAAATAAATGCATATGACAAATTAAATGTGTTTTCCTTCATTTTACATTGTTTTACAGGCCACCAGGTGCTTTCACCATTACTCGCCCTACCTTTGACTATGTATCTCATTTCATGAGGAAGAATTCTGAGTCTAAGGGTAAAGATTTCCCCAAAAGATGCAGGTCTAATATGTAACAGACCAAGGACAGGGCCTAACAGCTCCTGAGTTTAGTTCAAACGCAATGCCCTTTATTCTTCAACGGGGTCTGCAAGCTTCTTCTCTAAAGGGCCAGACAGCAAATATTTTAGGCTTTGTGAGTCATATCTTTTCTTTTGCAATTACTCAACCCTCCTGTTGCCGCACAAAGACAGCCACAGACAATGCATAAATGTGTGTTTTTGTGTACTGATAAAATTTTATTTTTGGACACTGAAATCTGAGTGCTTTATAATTTTCATAAGTCATGAAACATTGTTCTCCTTTTATTTTGTATCCACTTAAATATGTAAAAGCATTCTTAGTTCATTGGTCATAATGAAACATGTGACAGGTGGGATTTAGCCAATGGTCTGAAGTTTGTGCAACCCTCTATGGTCAGAATTATGATCCAGACAGTCGAGTCCTTAGTTCATTTTAGTCCCAGCAAATGGGTAAGTTAAGGTTTCCAGAGCAATTTTCATCATTATAAATCATCAGCTGAGTCTTAGAAACCCGTCTTCAAAGATTAATTTCCATCACAATTTCTTTTAAGGGAAAATAAATTTAAACATTAGTTTAAATTTATATATGAATAGGTGCAACTTAATAAAAGCAGCCAAATCACATTTTTGGAAATATACAATAAAGACATAGACTTACTTTCTTCCTACAGAAGAGTATGACTTTTCCTACTGAAAAGCCCAGTTCCATTTAATTATAATAAGCCAATGAATTGGGTCTTGTAGTTACAGATGAGAAGATTACCCAGGCTACCCAGGAAAGCAAACCTCTTCTTTTTCTGATTAGTGAAAGCTACAAAGGCTTGCCAATAGTTGCTCAAGATAAAATCCTACATGATTGCATAGGTGCAGGTTCTGGAGCTGTAAGACAGAAACGAAAAAGTGTCAACAATTAATTCTATGAAATAAGTGTTCAAGTCCTGTTTGTTACCAATGTTGTAAAAGGTAAAAAGCCAGACAATTGCTCCAGTATTAGCAGTTGGCTGATGCTGAAAGAGAAATCTCTCATTGCTAAATGTGGTCCCTGAATGAAGAGCCATCATAGCGCTTTAGTCAAATTAAATGGAAAACCAATAACGGGAAAATTACTCCATTGAAATTTCATCTTATTCCTTGTTAAGATAACAATTTTGAAGCATAGTCTCTATTTGCATGCTTATGTTTAGCACAGAGTAAACATTTTTAAATATCCAAACAAAATATGACTGTATGGATGTTCCCCTAAATTAGAGCAGTTCCATTTTGGAGACGGATGGTAGATTTAAGAACAAATCTGTCTGGATATTAAGAGATGAGGAGGTAAGGGAGGAGGTAAGGGAGACCATTGCTATTGCCACTCAGAATGTAGGAAAAACTGGAATGCTTTAGTTTCTCCTTTCTGGCAGTCCAAATTCTGTCCACCTACAAGGCCTGCTCAACTCTTGATTTCCCCCAGAGATTTATCTAATTGCACATGCTTAGGAATCTATTTGATTTCCAAACAATGTAGCATTGAATTACAAAACCATAAGGATCAATGTAGATAGATGTGTTTCAGTATTTTCTCTCAAAAAGATGCAGACTTCGTAAGGACCAGCCTTTGGGGCACATTCAGAGGGCATTGTTCCTGAGCTCCCACAGTAGGTCACTCCTGGTTGACTGGTTACTTCTTTTTCAAATACTGAAGGAAGGAAAATCCCTACCTGTCACACCGTCAGTGGAGACTAACCTTTCCTGACTTTGAAGCAATCTTCAGAGCTGACCTATGGGACTGGGTTACTGGGCTTTCAGATTTCCCACAGCAGAACCCAAAATATTAGTACTGGATAATATTGATAAGTGGAAGTGAAAGATACCTGCTACTTTGAGTCAGGAAGTATGCGATGTTTTGTATGAAAAATGTCCAACTTCAATTCCTCAAAGTACCAGCATCACCTTTATTCCCTTCTCAGCCTGTGAACCTTTTCCTCAGCCTCAACATAATTCTTGAAAACCAGCACCATTTAACTCAGAAGGCATTGGAGTCAGAGCCTGGCTCTGTTTTTAAGATCGACTCAATAGCATCTCAGATTGGCAAATCAACACCTTCCGACCTGCACTGACATTGAGATGTAGCATTGCTCTTTTGTATCTTATAAGTAAAAAGAAGGTTATAATGATCTCCATCTCTGTCTGGAGTCATGAGTCTCATACTTCCTAGAGATTAGAACCTATTTTACTTAAAAAGCAAAGTACATCAACACTGTTTAGAAAGACGATGTAGATACATATAATAATAAGAGTAGTTAACATTTTGAGTGCTAACTTTGTGCCAGATGTTATTCTAAGCAATTTATTTCTCACAACAGCTCTGAAACGTAGGTGCTATCACTATGTTTCCTTTTATAAATGAGTCAACCGAGGCTAATTCAATTGGCTAAGGTGAGACAGCCTCTGTCATGCTGGAGACCCTGCTCGCTGCGCCATTTGTCGTGCAGTGTCTCCTGCGGGGTTTCCTACAGGTTCTCTGCTCCCGCTCCCCACATAAGAACGCAGGACATGGTGAGGCCAAAAAGGAACATCCACGGAGCCATAATTAGGGGAGTCAAACCAATATATTCTCGCTGGTGGCTGGGCTGGAGACACAGGAAGCAGGATCTACACAATCTGTCACCCGCCGTCCTAACAGCAGTCTGCGCTTGCCAGCGACCATCTTCTTGCTAGCCCCCATCCTTTTCTGCTAGTGTAGCCACAGCAGTTATATTAGTGGCCAATGGCTTACGGGTTATAGCTGTCGGCCAACTAGCCACAGCTGATGGCCATCTGATCACAGTTGATGGCCATTTACCACCCGAGCCAGCACCTTTCTATGTGAGGCCGAGAGCCGGGAAACTGCACTCCTGGCTCTGCCCCCACATTTTACCTAAAAAAGAAAACACTACTGATTCTGCTTATCTGGATTACCAAATCTATCATTGTCCCAAGTAGACTGGGACATCATTGAGGGAACAATCTTGTCATTTTCACTTTTATATCTCTTTCACTTACATTGTATCTTAAAGAATGACTTCACATAGATGTTTTATATTCTTTGAACAAAAGAGTGAATTTCTGTTGTCCTGTATACATCTCTATTTTTTTGCCAACTATTCCCCAAACATCTACTTAATGTGTCTTTCAGAAATCCTTGAAGTACTGATTTATGAAGTTCAAAATTAATCTCTTCCTACTGTATTACAATTTGGTATATTTGCTCGTCTCTGGTATTTGGTAATGCCTTGTAATATTGACAGTGTGTCAGTAATCTTAGCCACAAATTATGTTAGTGTGTAATTGGCCCTTGAAACTAGAATTTATCAGCGGTACCTGTTGCTCTTTTACAAACATCTATTTAATCCTGGGATTAGTTTCTTCTTAAGTATTTGATTTACCTTTCTCATTATGAAGACCAGTCTCTTTAAAGGAAACGAGGATGGAAAAATCATCGATGAATTCTGCCTTCTCCAGCCCATCTTTTTATTCTTTATATACTCTCCAAAGCAATGCTTTTCTTCATGTCTTTCACCCCTCCCTCTTCCCTCTGTCCTCCTCCCTTCCCCTCCTCTCCCTTCCTCTCTCTCTCTCTCCCTTTCTTCCTCTCTTCAAACTACAGATGATCGCAGACGATGGTTCAACTTACCATTTTTCGACCTTATGATGGTGCAAAACCAATGTGCATTCATTAGAAACCATGCTTTGAATTTTGATCTTCTTCTGGGCTAGTGATATGCAGTAGATACTTTCTTGTACAGAATGCTGGACACTGACAGCATGCTGCAGCTCCCAGGGAGCTCCACCAACTGTTGGTGGATTTCTTTCCTATTGAATTTGGAGTTCTTTGTATATTTAGAATACAAGTTCTTTGTCAGATATGTGATTTGCAAATATTTTCTCCCAGTTGTTGGCTTGTCATTTTAGCCACTTGTTATTTTAGCCATGTTTCACAGAGAAAAACAGTTGATTTTTATACCCCACATGCATAAAATTACACGGTTCTCGACTGTTTATGTCTGATTTATTTTGCTTAGCGTGTTAGTAAAATTGACTTTTTGATGTACAATTTTATAAATTTTAACATATATGTAGACTTTAATATATATGCAGATTTTAACATCTATGCAATTCCATAATAATTAGGATACAGAACCGGTCCATCACCCTACTGTGTGCTCTCATACTACTCATTTTAGTCAAACCCTACCCTCATCCCTAACTCCTAGCAAATGTTGATACAATGGTCATCACTATAGCTACTTGTATTATCAAGAAAATTATTCAAATGGAAACAAAGATTTTGAGACTGGCTTCTTTCACTCAGCCTAATAGCATTCCATTGTATGGATGTGACACAGTTTCTTCACGTGCATTCATCTTTTGAAGGATATGTTAGGTTGTTTCCATTTTTGGGTGGTTATGAATAGAGCCACTATCAACTTTTAAGTATAGGTTTTGGTGTGACCAGACTTTTTCAGTTCCCTAGGGTAAATATCCAGGCATGTCATTGCCTGGTTATATGTTACATATATATGTTTAATTTCATAAGAAACTGACAAACTACTTTCCAGAGTGACTGTAATGTTTTGCATCCCCACTAGCCATCTGTAGGAGTTCAAAGTTGCTTTCCATATTTCTTAGCACTTGGTTTGAGCAGTTAACTTTTTTTTTTTTTTTTTTTTTAAGATTTTATTCGGGAAGGCGAACAGGACTTTACTGGGGAACAGTGCGTACTTCCAGGATTTTTTCCAAGTCAAGTTGTCCTTTCAGTCTTAGCTGTGGAGGGTGCAGCTCTGCTCCAGGTCCAGTTGCCCTGCTAGTTGCAGGGGGCGCAGCCCACCATCCCTTGCAGGAGTCAAACCCGCAACATTGTGGTTGAAAGAACGCGCTCCAACCAACTGAGCCATCCGGGTGCTCAGCCACAGCTCAGCTCAAGGTGCCGTGTTCAATCTTAGTTGCAGAGGGTGCTGCCCACCATCCCTTGTGGGATTCAAGGAGTTGAACTGGCAACCTTGTGGTTGAGAGCCCACTGGCCCATGTCGGAATCGAACCGACAGCCCTCGCTGTTAGGAGCACGGAGCTCCAACCACTTGAGCTACTAGGCTGGTCCCTGTTTTTAACTTATTTATTTATTTGTTTGTTTATTTATTTATTTATTTATTTATTTATTTATTTTAATTTTAGTTATTCAAATAGGTATATAGGTATGATATTTTTAATTTGCAATTTCCATAGTAACTGGAGATGTTGAACATCTTTTAATGAGCTTATTTACTCTCTTTATATCCTCTTTGGTAAAGTACATGTTCATTTCTTTAGTCTATTTTTAACTGGGTTGTTTGATTTCTTTCCTGTTGAATTTTGAGTTCTTTGTATATTTAGAATACAAGTACTTTGTCAGATAATGTGATTTGCAAATATTTTCTCCCAGTTGGTGGCTTGTCATTTCTGCTGCTTAATACTGTATTTCATAGAGAAAAGCAGTTAATTGTTTTCTGTTTATGTTCAATTTATTAATTTTTTTTAATGAACTGCGTTTTCTTTCATGTGAAATATCCCTGCCTAGCTCAGGGCCAGAAGGTTTGCTCCTATGTTTTCTTCTACAAGTTGTATAGTCATATCTTTTATATTTAGATACATGCTCCATTTTGATTTAAATTTTGTGAAAGAAGTGAAATTTGGGTAAAGGTTTATTTATTTATTTTTGCATATATGTATTTGATTTTCCTATCACCGTTTCTTGAAATTATCATTCTTTATTGAATTGTATTTTGTAGTTTCGTCAAAGATCAATTGCCCATATTTGTGTGTGTTTACATTTGACCTCTATTCTGTTTCATTCATCTGTATGGCTATTTCTTCACAAATATCACCCTATCTTGATTAAAATAACTTTAAATTAAGTCTTAAAAATCAGGTAGTGTAATCCATCCAAATTTTTCTGTTTCAAACCTGTTATAGCTATTCTAGTTCTTTTGAAAGTCCATATACAATTTAGAATCAGTTTGTTCTTTGTCTAAAATATATAAATACATATTTGAATAGAATACATTCTATATATTTCAAACTCCTTCTAGAGTTTCTATTAGAATTATATTACATCTATAAATAAATTTGTGGTGAACTGACATTTTTAATATATTGACATTTCCAAAACATTAGCAGAGGTTTTTGTTTGTTTGTTTGTCTTGTGTTTTTTTGTTGTTGTTTGTTTCCATGTACTTATTACGTCTTACTTTGCCACTCAGCACTCAGTCTGATATCTGGATGATTGTTTTTCTACTTATTCACTCCTCTGTTTCTGTTATATGCTAATTAGAATCAAATTGACTCATGCACAGCTGTGGGTATTTCCAGGTGTTCATAAACTGCTTTACAGGGATGCTTTTCTGAGTTCTCCCCTTTACGGAGGGACTCCAGTGAGAAGGTTGGCTCTTTAGTTGCTCCAGTTTGCTGGCCAGTTCTGCAAATGACCTCATATCTAGGACCAAGTAGCCAAAGGACAGAGAGAAATAAAGCAATAGGGATTCCCCTGACATTTTAAGAATCAAAGCTCTTCTGATCAGAGAGGAAGGTTCTCCTCCTTTAGTCTCTGTTTCTCTGAACTCCAGATGGGCTCCTCTCAAACACCATGGGGTCTGTTGGAGCTGAGATTTGAGAAAATGGATAGGAACAAAACAAAACAAACAAATAAAAACAAAGGCAAGGGATTCCATGCTCTCTCTGATCATTAGAACTTCATTTTCCTGTTCTTGGAGCCAGAACCAGAGGACTTTTCCTGGAGCTCTGTCTGTCTGCACCTAGGTTTCAGGCTGCCTGTGTTCAGGTGGGAGGATGAGAAGTGGAGAAAAGTTGAATTCCACACCATTTCAGTAGTACCTGAATTCTGGTCTTCTTTAACAATAGCTTGTTATTGTTTCCTGTTCAGAGTTCTTAAATAACTTCTCCCTGCATTCTGTACAGGTTTTATGGTTGTGTCAATGGGAAAGATGGGGTAGAGTGTGGTTACTCCATCTTACAAGGTACCTTAACTCCCTATACTGCATTTTTAATTGCTGACTAATACTTTGCTGTGTGGATTTACCGTATTTGTATAATGATTCTTCAAATCGATGGCAATTTAAATTATTTCCAAAGTTTTGCTGTTTTAAATGTTTCTGTCGGGGATTGAAACGGCAACCTTGGTGCTACCACCACCACTCCCTAAACTACTGAGCTAACTGGCCACCCCCTGTGCAATTATGTTTATTGCACTGCTATTCTGTGGAAGCAGACTTTCTGACTCTAAGTGTATGCTGGTTTAATTGTTGGTATACACTGCCAAATTGTCAACCAAAAAGGTTGAGTAAATTGATTCTTACACTACGTCTGTTTCCTGCTTTTGCCAACAGTGGGTTCTATAATTATCCACACATCAAGCATGTGGATGGATATGATAAAGTAGTAAGTGGAATATAGCATTGTACCCAGTTTTATAATGTAAATAATTTGCTACTTTTATAGGAAAATAATATAAATTTTTATTTTTAAAATTTTTGGCTTCAATATTTAAGCATTTTTATGTGATATTTGTCTTTATTTATGTGAACTGACTATGTTCTTTGACAATTAAGAATGACTATATTGGCTTTTTACTACTGACATATAATAATGAATTGTGTGTAATTACTAAAGAATATTTAATCTTTGTTTGCCATGTGTTATAAATGTTTTTCCCAAAATTACATTTCAAAATACTTTTGAAATTTTGTAAGAGATATGGTAGATATATTACCTAAACATTATTTTATAATACTTAAAATTTAGTCAAAGGAAAGTAAAATAAGTATTTCAAGGTTTCTGGCCTAACTATCATTCCAGGAAAGGTTATCCTATCCCAATTATATGAAAATATGTTTCACTATTTTATTCTACCACATTTATTATTTTAGCCTTTATATGTAAATCTTTAGGCAGAAAAGTCACTATCCTGGTGTGTTGTAATCATCTGAATTCATAACAACTTTTAAAATATGAATACATATCCACACCAACATCTATATTATCCTGAAAAGAATGTTTAACTTCAACACATTTTTGTTAGTAACTAATGTGATAATTTTTTTCTTTATTTTAATCTCATAAAACTAGTAATTTATACTCAGATATTCAAATACAGAAATATCTTCTTCATCTTAGATTAAGCTCTCTTTGCTATAGTATATTATTATTTAATAAACACCTAAGTTTGAATTTGCAATATTTTACACAGAATATTGCATCTTAATTTCTAAATATCTACGGATGACTCTGGTTTCCAAATGATGCTTAGAGCTCTCCAGTCACTGTGGAAGTAAAGAGGGACATGTCCCAAAGCAAGAGAATCGATGGACATTGAAAACAAAGTGGGCTAGCTCCTAGTATGAGCATTCTTTTATTCAGAGCTGCTCTACACATCAAACATGTAGATAGTTATAATAAAGTACTAAATGAAATATAATGGTGTATCCAATTATAAATAAAATAATGTAAATGAAACATAACATGAATAGTCATGGGAGTAGAGTTGATCAAGCCTGAGAAAGTGGTAAGGAAGGTGGATGTATATTGAGAATTACTATGAAATATAAGGATCATAGACTCCTGTTGCTCTATGAGATAACGAAACATACATGTATCTACCACACACACACACACATCTATACAGCTGGTAAACCAGGTCTTCTGACACCAGTCGGGGTTCATATTCTACTACATTATTTAATTTTACCACTTCTACCCGTAATTGTGGTAAAATTTGTGTTTGCATGACTTTGTGCATGTTAGTATGTATATGAGGCAGGTGGTGTATGTGTGGTAAAAAGCTTTACACGTTTCCATATAAAAATTAAAGAATCGATAGAATCCAGAAAGTTTCAAAATAACTTTAAATAACTTTAAAGGAATAACTTTAAAGTAAACTTTTGTTTTATTTTCTGGTGCTCTTCTTAAGTACCTAAGAAGAAATCTAGAAACTGGAATTTAGTTGTATTTTTAATACTATGGGTAAATATTTTAACCTAACATTAAGTTACCAAGCATCCTAGAAAGTTCTTCCAAAGCCTATAATTGGTGTTTAATGTGTAATGGACCACAGTTGTCCTGGACTAAAGATACAATTGTAACCTTCATTTCAATATCATTTTTACAATTAAATAATCGTTCCCTCTATTAGTTCACTTTCCTGGCATTCAGAACCTTCTGATGAGTACTGCATTTCTACATACCTCAGACTGCAAGATAGGCTCCTCCCATTTTGGCTTTGCGGGACATTATTTTGGTTCCACTTCACAACACTTGTATGGCAGCAAGTAATTGCTTTCTTTCAGTAATGCTATAAAGTTTGCAATGGTTCACCTAATTTCACAATTAGACACACTCAAGTTGGCAGTTAATTCTTGATGTACACTTTTCCCAAACTACCACAGTAAACTGTACAGGAAAATACCAGTTTAGATTTTTGGTCCGGAAATTCAGCTGCTGGTTCCCAAGGCTCTAATGCCAATATATTCAGCCAATCCCAAGCTCAGCTTGGCTTTGCATCCTGCTCTTGGGAGGGGATCATGAAATGGGCACAGTATATTTATAGGCTGGACTGATTTACTACTGAAAAATATCTATAACATGGTCTGAAAAGTGATACAAAAACTAAAAACTCAAAATGATTTTTCTTTTGGAATTCCCTATGTCGAGGAAAATTTTCCTATGGTATTGCTGAGTATTACTCTGTCATAACTAAAAATAAATGCCTTTAAAAGACTCACAAATGAGCAAATATCACTAGGGAGAAATTTATCTGGAGCCTCTCATCATGTCTTTCTTGAGTCAAAGATATAGCCTTTTTTTCTTCATTTTCTGGAATTACTGATTACACAGCCTCTAGCTTCAACTAAAACCAGGCTTTCACTAAAATAACAGTGGCATTACCTATAATGCTGGAATAAAAAAAAAAATGTTTTCTTTTCCACTGAAAATATTCTATACCAGGCCATGGCAATTATTACTATGTTTATTTTACCCTTGAGAAAAATGTACTAAATTAACCTAAGTAATGTCTTGGAAATTACTCATGTATGAGTCCTGCTTTGTTCCGGATATTCTTTGCAGCCTTCAATAACGTCTTCCATTCACAACTGGGTTGAGATTGACTTTGAAGAAAAGTCAAATTTCAATCTTGCACACCGAATTCAAAGCATATTGGAAACAAATGTGACCATTTGCTAGCATAACAACCTGGTATTATTTTTTCCACATGCATTTTCCTCTCTCATTTTCCCCTATTCTTCTATCCCTAAAGCCTGAAGTTGGCCATGTCTGACTTTATGAATCATAGAAAAAGACTGTTTAGGTGTTTGTGAAATGAAAATGTAGAAAGTCGCACAGGTGGCTGAATTGATGCCCAAAACTTAGCAACATAGGGTTGGTCCAAAAACTCGGGAGGCCCAACTTCAGTTATCTGAAAGCCTCTATGAATATTGTTTTCCTTTCAGAAAATAGAGTGAAGCATATGTGATATGCAAAAATATGTATATATATTTTTTCCTTCTGCTCATTTTGCTGATCAGCAGAGATGACTATAAGATTATGAAGAGGGCATTTTAGCATTGATGCCCATTCTTCATTATGGATCTTCCCATATCTATAATTTGTCTTCTCAGAACCCTCACTCTGTAAGACACATGACCTTAAGTACCACAGAAATGTCTTTTTTCTCACATGGCTTTCAGTCCTATGTGATGTGTAAACTCGTGTTTGCAAATGTGTCTGCTGGCCGTTAAGCAATAAATGCCTAAGGAGAAGTCAGTCTTAACATTTGTGAAAATCTTCCAGGAGCCAAGGGAGTGAACATTGAGTACTCCATACAAAGCTGGCTTTATTAATTTGTGGTTACAAGTAATACCTCTTTTAGATTTTCTGATTGACCTCATTTTGTCATTTGTCAGGGCTCCACTTTTATACAGCCTAGAAATTAGGATATTTCCAGAGTATCTTGCAATTAGTTTTAGAATGATCCTCCCTTGCTCCCACCAACTAGCCCATCACAAGAACACTGCCGTTGGTACCCTGGTTATACTTTATTTCTTGCTTGTCATTTGGTCCACTCACTGTGTAAGATTGTCTATGCTGAAGGTGCTGATCCAGGTGATTCCACCAAGTCCTATCCTGAGCCTGGCCAAATGTTTGATCCCATGCAAAGCTAGGAAAAAGAGCCTCTTCTCCAACTCTATGCTACATTTTGTTACCAATGACGTAAAGCAGGTCACACTGTAACAACCATTTTTCAAAATCTTTCTGAAACAGTTGCACAGATGCAAGCTCCCAACGCCTAAGACTAGGCAGCCAATGAAATATACTTTCAACACAAACATGCTGTTGAATGAATAAAAAAAAAAAAGCTAAAGAATCCCCCAAACATACTATTTTATTACATTGAAACCACTCAAAGCCAGACTACATGTGCTTATGGAAATGTACTTATTTTAGTTACATAAAAAGTATGAAGTGAACTGGAAGTAAAAACGACACTCATAAGATCCATGACTTTCAGGATGAGGGTGAGGAAAACGTGTCCAAATGTTTCAGGCAAAGAACATTTTTACTTTATCTCTAATGTTTTATTTCTTAAGACAATGTCAGTCATCATGTCTTTTAACTAATATGCACACATGTTGAAAGTAGTTCATTCTGGATTTTGTTTGCAGAAGAGCAATATGACTTAGTGGGCTCTGAAGATAAAGCACCTGAGGTTCAATGTCGCCTTGAGCATACATCAGCTTTGGGACTTTGAATTTGGTGCTTAAGCTTCTTGTGCCTAACGTGTAACATGCAGACAATAATAGGTACCTACCAACCACATGTGTTAAAAATGGGGGCAGATTCTCCTGTTTTGAAATGCTTTTTGGGTTTTGGTAAAACAGTTTGCTTGCAAGATTCACACAACAATGGAATTCTCTCTTAAGAGAATGTAGTGTTTTTTAGCTGGATATGTAACTTCTGTGCTTTGAAGATGAGGTATGTGAAGTGAAATTCAGCTGCTCGTACTGTCCTATTCAAAGAGAAACTCTAAAGTATCTCTAGAGAACTATTTTATGAGGTTTTCAGTCTTAATAGGAATAAGGAAATGCCACAAATATAGTGAGCATGTCATTCTTATGAAATTTTATTTTTAATTATGCCTATTAAAGACCATGTTTTCCTGCTTCTTAAATGTCTGACCTAAATCCTAATGCTGAACTACCAGGTTTTATGCCTTTCCAGCAAACTCACCTACCTGTTTTTTGTAACTTCTTTAAAGCAAACCATAAATATTCACAAAGGGATGGTCTATTTGCGATCACAATTTATAATCTCATACTACACAAATCAGATTGGACCAATTTTTTTCAAAAATGTGGGCAATACATCACTGAGATAGTGGAAACATAATAATTACAAGAAGCCCTGTCATTAGGGAAACCTAGATGACCTTCAATGAATCATATATTATTCACATTTGGGATTGTGGAGGTTTCACAATGTATAAATCATTTAGAGTAGCATTATCAGGGATTCCACTAATAACCTTATGACATCTAACCAGTCATTTTCTACAAATCTAAAACACCTGAATTGTCAATTGCAGCAATTCAAGCTGACTGAAATTTATAGATGGATTGATCTTGATGGGAGCAGAAAGAGGGAGAGAGAGAAAGAGACAGAAGGAGGAAGAGAACGAGGAAGGAAGGGAGGGAGAAAGAAAGGAAGTGATCTTAGGACTTCTGTAGAAAAGAAGGTGTATGATCATTTCAACCTGCCATTGAATAGAAAATTGTCAAGACATAGAATGCTTAAAAGAAAAAAAGAGAAGTTTAAATATCTCATGTAGACATAACATATGCAAGTTCATACAAAAAATATGACAGTAATCAGTGTGAAATGCTATAGATAATAAAACTCAACTTTGCATTCTTAGTCACCCAGAAAAACAGCAAAATAAGGAACTGTAGAATGGGGCCCCCAAATATGGAGACACAATGACCCTCAAAGAGTTAAACTTATAAAATCAACATAAATTGGAATATCTTAAGCATATGTAAAAATCCTTAGGGGCTGGATATTTCCCAAACCAAAGCCATGGAATGAAAAGGAAAGTAAACTTTCCTTTGTAAACTCAACTTTGGCCCAGTTAATAGGCTAACATGTTAAAGAGAGAATGTGTCAATAAAAAGGTGGTGGCCTGTAAGTAGCTTCCAAAATATTAAACCATAAAGGGAAGATTTGGCAGCTTTATCATCACTTTCCACAGGAGATAAGTCCAACCCTGAGACATTTGGTAGGCTGGGGACTGTGTGATCTATTTCTTAATCTTCCTCAAAGGATTTCTGTTTTCTTTTTTTCTTTTTGATACAAGAATGACAATGCTTTGTATGACAGCTTATTGAAAAAAATAGTGAATAAAAAGATACATTTTAAGTTAAAATACATCATCCTATTTTCCTTCTTCTATACTTAGAATTGGCAAAAGAAAAAAAAAAGTCACGAATTACAGAAAAGTACAATACAATGAATGGCCATACATGTATGCCAACATCCAGAGGTTATCACTACATACTAACATTTGCTTTATCTTTCCAGCTTTTTCAATTAGATATGTGTGCTTAGTATCATATATAACTTATACAAAAAGCATTGTTAATACATAGTTACTATATATGCCATGCTTTTTGATTTACCTCTAAATGCTTTCTAAATTTGTTAATGCTTTTTCCTAAAACATTATAAAAATAGAAAAAGTATGAGCTCCCTAATCATGCTTTATCACACTCTACCCATTCACCTCCATTCTCAATCTCGAGTCACTGTAAACAAATCCAAGATATTATATCAGTTTATCTGAAAATATCTCTAAAGACATGAATTCCTTTTTAAAAACATAACACTATTATCTTATCTAACAAGTTAATTAAAATTCCCTAACATAATCAAATCCCTTTGTTTTTATTATGAATGTTTTCTTTTTGTTCTTTGTTTGCTTCATGATCCA
Organism: Rhinolophus hipposideros; assembly: GCF_964194185.1. Lineage (NCBI taxonomy): Eukaryota > Metazoa > Chordata > Mammalia > Chiroptera > Rhinolophidae > Rhinolophus > Rhinolophus hipposideros. Next base: position 86,140,264 of record NC_138051.1, read on the forward strand.
AATAAGTTCCATATTAGATAATACATCTCTTAAATTCTTGGTGTATTGGTTCCTACTCCCTTATTCCTTTCTTTCTTTCCTTGCAATTCATTTGTAAAAAAGGCTGGACTTTGCTGATTACATCTCTGTGGTATATCATCCAATATGTTCTTCTGACCTTGTAATTCCAATAAATTAGAATTCAAATCTAGAGAAGCAATCAGGTTCAGATTCAGATTCATTTGCATAGTACATGTGTTTCATTGTATAAATTTCATCCACATTCATATTGATGGATATTTTAATTACTTTACAGTTTTTGTTACTATAAACAATACTGTAATGAAATTCTTCATGCGTGCAGCTTTAAACATTTGATTGCTTGCTTAAAATAAACTCTTACAAGTTTTATTGCAGAATCAAAAAGCATACACTTTTTAAATGTTTGTTGATGCATATTGTCAAATTGGCCTTCAGAAGGTCTATTTTCTCACATTATTTTCAGAGAGAATTGTTTTTTTTTTCCCCACTAACTTGAATTTTTCTTATCGGTGAGTTTGACTTTCATTATAATTGTAATGTAACATAAAAGCTAATAAATTGATATTCCTATTCCTCTATCTTCCTCTTATTTGATGATTATCATGACTTGGCTACTGACATCCTTATGAAATCGGAGGTACTAAAATGGAGGGGGCGGGGAGGTTTCTGTAAACTTAAGACCAGGTTCTGGTGTGCAGCGACTTGATTACATTTTGGTTACTTACAGGACTTTCATCCTTGACCTCTTTTCTTCTTTTAATGTTAACACCGCAGGAATCAAGTAAGAAAAGTAATGTCGGATAATATGAAGATTGTATAAAATGCATTTAGTTCTGTAAATTTGACACGAAATATAGAAAATGCACACAGAGAGGTTTTCTTTTTTTTTTCTCCCAGAGCAATCTTTCTATTTTTCTTTCTCATTAAATAGAGGCCTCTGAAACCTTCTGATTATTCATCATTCTTGAAAATCGCTCAGATGCTTCCATTGGAATGCCACTGGTTTTATCCAGCATTGTGTTTTGTGCCCGAGAGAGACTTTCTGCATGAAATTCCCATGTAGCTGGAGTGCTCTTGAGTATGGGGTACAAGTTGATCACCCCCATTCTGACCAGAACATCTTGCCCTGTTGAATTTCATATTCCTTGTCAGCCTGTAGAGATGTTGTCAGGATAATACATTAGGCTATTTCATATTATCACGTTGGGAGTTTTGTTGTCCTTTTAGTATTTTTCTGATCGATTAGTAGTTAATGCGAGACAGTGGCATTAATGCGAGCAAAACTACAGGGAATTTTAGTGTTTTCATTTCTGAAATAAGTTTGAAATCAATTGAAAATCACTGTAGAAAATAAAATGTCTTTCCTTTATGAATCCATATACTCAGTTTTTAACCAATAAGCTTTGTGCTAGGGTAAAAAGCAACATGTAGGAGAACATTCATTACAGGAGGACATGCACTTTCTACACAATAAATGGTAGTAGACCCAACATGGGACGAAGGAACAGTGCAGTCCATGCTACTCCCGTGCTTTGGAGGCCAAGAGATGTTAGTCAATGTTATAAGTTGAATTATGTCCTTTATCCCCTAAATAAAGATAATGTTGATGTCCTAATCCTCAGGACTTGTGCTGCTGACCTAGTCTGGAAATAGGGTCTTGGCAGATTTAAAAAAGTTAAAACGAGAGTGTGAGGGTGGACACTCTTCCAATGTGTCTGACATTCTTGTGAAAATAGGAAAATGTGGATAAAAACATGGACACCCAGGAAGAACAATGTGTGAAGACACAGAAACACATGGAGAGGGAAGAGAAGACAGCCATATAAAGATGGAGGCAGAGACTAGAGGTACGCAGCCACAAACAAAGGAATACATGGGGCTACCAGAAGCTACAAGAGGCGAGGCAGCAACTTCCACTAGAGGCTCAGAGGGAGTGTGGCACTTCCAGTACCCTGACTTTGGACTTGTAGCCTCCAGAACTGTAAGATAGTAAATTTCTGTTATCTCAAGCCATTCCGTTTGTCGTACTTTGTTATGGCAGCTCCAGCAACTTAATATAGTAATTTTACCTGGGGATATGGAGAAGATAAGGTGTGGGTCTGGAAGCAGGTCTGGAAGCAACCTCTTAGAGGAGACAAGGGTTTGGAGATTGATCTTAAGTATAAAGAATAGTGACTAAAATATCACTTTCTTCAGGAAGCACTCTTGATCCCTCCTAGAATACTTTAGGGGCACATTCTGTATGTCTCCCCAACACATTATAAGTTCTGTTTATAAACATATGAACATTTATTACAATAACTAATATTGTTTTCATCAACTAATGTCTGTCTAATCATCTGAGTTCCACTACGAATTTTGTGAAAAATAGAATAAACTTTTTGTTTCTCCTTATTCTTTCTACTGATGTGAAGGAGCAATGCCTATCAGGATTGTGTAGTGTGTTCAAAACAAGAATAAAATGCACCTTCCAATTTTCCTATCGAAACACACATACTCACACACACACACACACACACACACACACACACATACACACACACACCCAAATGAATACACACAGAACACCATCATGTGAACCAAGGAATATGCATACACACGAAATCTACTTTCCATATAATTGTCAACTGGCTGCTACTCTATCTTCATAAACAGTCTGACTCAAAAACAGAGTGAAAATTCTATGCCAAGGGAGTAATTATTATTTCACCAGTTAAACCACCATAAGATAAAAGGATGATAGGAAACTTGATTTCCAACAAGGTAAGCAAATAAAATCACGAGTATTTAATTATATTGTTTTTAGAAACTTGAAACCTACATTTTATTCTGAATAAAAGAGGAAAAAAATAAATAGGTCCCTCATAGAATGTGATCAGTTACTCTTACAAATCTATCTCTTATTTTAAAAATAGGCTTATTTTTTTTCCAAGAAGTTAGTTACATCTATTCGTATTCGTACGTTAATTCACATATAGACCTGTAGTATCATAGTTCACATTTTTTTTTTATTTTGTAAGACTAATAAGGTTTCTCTTACAGATACCGTAGTTGAGTTATCTGTCCTTCCTGTTATTTTATTATCATGCTGCGCATGGATTCAGTTAACAGATAATAGGACGATTAAATAGCACTCAGACAGCTGTGTATTTCATCATTTTATTTTCTCTAGTAAAGCTTTCACATTCGAACATTTTTTCTGCATTAACAAATAAATGAAAATAAATAAGAACTGGCTTTCTGTGGCACTGGAGTAAGATGGAAGATAAGTTTTAATATAAGTGAAATAAAAATCTTGAAAGCTCAATAATTTACAACAACTGTTAATCCGTTACATTATTAAAACAGATTGTTGTGTAGTTGCCTGTTTGTGACCTCTTTATCTCTAACTGGTCTTCAGTGGGAAAGTGGTGCTTCAGTTTTTGGACGTGAGAACCAGTGTTTAATCCTGAACTCTGCACACTGACCTCCTGCCAGGACAGAGCAGAAGCTGGCAGCCAGCGATGATAAAAGAGTTGCCAGCTGGACTTGTCCGTCCTGCCAGTTCGACAGCGATGCTGACCGACTGAGGTCAGCAAGACTAGAGCTACATCGAGGCCCAGAAGCAGCTGTCATCAGCACAGAGATTCCAGAAGCAATCCTTTCCAACCAAATCCCTTATCAGAAATTTCCTTCAAATCCAGTGACATATGCTATCTCAGAATTTACAGTGACATGACAGTTCTTTATATTGATAGCATGCCATTTCTTTTCTTAGAAACCAAAAAGCTCTCTGCAGCCGCCAACATGTCCTTAGAGAAAAGCTCTACTCTTTAATGTATTCTTACTGCTTTCCTATATGTTCATATCGTGAATGTTTATGTTCAACAGTAATGAGTGGTGATAAATCACTGTGAAATGACCCTGTTCCTGGTGTTTCTTTATATGATTATCAACTTCCATCGATAAGAATAAACCAGTCATGCACCTTATTCCCATCTTTTTTGCCATGGTTCTAGTACTGTTTTTTCTTTTTTTCTTTTTTTTTTAATGTTTTAGGTTTTTTTGTTTGTTTTTTTTTTAATGAACTTTTCTGATAGCTCTTAGAGGAACAAAAAGTAAGTGAAACAAAAGTCATTCTTTGATAGGATGTGAAACATGATTAAAATCTGATATCTATTTATATTTATATCTATATAGATATAGATATATCTATCTATCTATTCTCCCCTCCCCAAAAAGGGTCGTAGCCTTCTACGGGGACATCGTTCATTGTCACAGATAACTGAAGAGTTGATTCTTTAGGTATTAGTGCTGGGCCCCAGGAAGGATTTGTTCCACCAACTTAACATGTGTTTTCCTTGTGAAGCCAACCTGAACCATCACAGGCAAAGTCAGGGAGGTCCAGTGGTCCTGTGATGGGTCCTTCCTGTGCAGAAAGACCAGGACAGCTTCCAGAACAGGATACATACCTTCTAAAGCTTTTTGGAGGAACAGCTAAAGCGTGTATTGACAAATCCGGTGGGGAACCTGAAATCACAAACAAGGGTGGGATTTCACTCTGAGTTTCTGCCAATGGTTTATTCAGTTACCTGCCTTATTAAGGAACATTTATATGTAGTCACAATCCAGGTGTCCTCAGTAGGGAACAGGAGATGTAAATGATGCCACATTCACATGGTGGAAGACAATAAACAAAAGGGATTAAGTTCTTCCACATAATGATGTAAAGATGAAATATAATATTAAATACACAAAGCAAAGCATGAAATGATCTGTATAATATGATGTTTTCTTGTGTAAATAAACTTGAAAAATGAAAAGGTAGGTACCTGAATATTTATATGTTGGCATATGTATTTATTTATTTATTAGTTAATTAGCTAGTTTTTTCTAGGGACGAATGCATCAGAAAAGAACCTGCTAACAATAGCTAACTCTGAATAAGGAGGAAAGGAAATATTCTTTTTTTAAAACATTGTTACTTTTTGTATTGCTTGCATTTTATAAATGTATATGTGTATTATTTTCACTCTTTTTAAAGCAATGTCAGTACCAATTACTTAGGTGACACTTTTTAGGGCACCGTTGGGAGGTTTTTAGCCTTCTTAATTTTATATGTGAAATAGCAACACATTATCAACAAATTGTCTAAAGTTACATAGAAAGAAGTTTTCCATCCGTGGAAATAAAGTTTAAAGTTCATCAGTATCACAAAGTACTTTTACATATAAGCAACTTAAGTGGTAATGAAGCCTGAGTAGAATTCAACTCCATACTGGGAGTCAAACATTGTATTTCTACTTAAATTCTGAAGTTGTGTTAGCTTTTCAACATATTGCAGATAATAATGATTAAAATTCAGAATCATAAAGAACATGGCACTTTAGGAGGTGATACTTAGTGAACCATAGACCAACTAAAAGAGAGAGAGAGAGAGAGAGAGAGAGAGAGAGAGAGAGAGAGAGAGAGAGAGAGAGAGAAGTTATGTGTATCAAAAAAAAAAAAGTCTCTTAGTGAAAGAACATTGGCATTTTTGTTCAGTTGAGTCCCTGCTGTTTCTTCACTGCGTAGAACACTGGCTGGCAATTCCCGAAATTTTCAATCAATACTTATTGAATAAATAAAGGAATTGTATAAATACTGTGAAAAATAGTTTAGTTTTTCTTTGCCTTTACAATCAAAGACAATGAAAACTGCATTATCTTTTACATGCCCTTTAAAATACTTTACACTAAGAAGTGTAGCAATGGCATAATAAATGTTAAGTGTATGTATGTAGAAAACGTGTATTTGAAATTCAACATATTATTATTATTATTATTATTATTATTATTATTATTATTATTTTACTGATACTAGGATTTAGGTATGTTAACTTTCATTGAATTAGAAAGCACTTAGAGTTTAAATACACACTTTACTACAGATAGATGGTACATAATTTGTGTTGGTCCATAAACCTTGTTTCAGGTGCATTTGAAATGTCCAAAAACAAACAAACAAACACCTTGGACTAAGGGATTTAGAGAAACAGATTTAAGAATTGTACGTTGCCCATGATTTTCACAACTCTTCTCCTTCATTCAGCCACAGCATGTAGGTTGGAATAAGTAGCCCAACTTCAGCACACTCAAAATAAAAACTTAAAAACATAAAAAATGTTGTCATTCTCGTTTATGAATCTGGAGCAGCATTCCAGCATCAAATCACTAGTGATGGCTCAAAAATTATAACTCCCCGAGTACTGACAGGTACAACTCTGTCAATCACACTAGCAAAAAAGCACACCAAGTATCATTTGTGAGAGGACGTGCGGATACAGAAGGCCTAAGATACGTAGATAATTGTATAGAAAATTGAATTACTAAAACAGATAAAATGATGTTGCCAGTAACTTTTACTTCCTTGCAAAGACGGCAGAACTAAGCAAACACATCTAAAGTCTAATGTAAAACAGGCAAATTCCAGATTTGTTAGGTGTGTTTTACAATTATGAGTACACTCCAAATGTATCTAATACATTTCCACAATTTTAAGTCCTTGGTGTGTAACATTGGAGACACCCAACGTTTACTAAAGGCCAGCATTCTTCTTTTCCTGCTGAGAAAAAGGGCTGCTTCTCTATGCAGCAGTTTCTGCAAACTGGTTTGGCAGGAAAAATGAGGTGCGCTTCTTGGAGTAACTGAACAAACTGTGAAGCACAGCTGTTTCCTCTCTGCTGAGACCAATGACGCCTGGTGTGCTCATTCCTGGGGACCCCATGTGTAACCCCAGCACCTTGCTTAGTCCAAATCCAAGAAAAAACTTCCTGTGAAGCTTTTTAATTTCTAAGGCTTTCTGGAATGTCAAACATTTTGAGTTGTATTATTTTGTCTGTTAACTATTTATTGAGCACTGAGTATGCCCCAAGTGTGGTAAAGAATAGATGGCTGCCTCATCAATGGCTATTGGGGTCCAAAAGTCTAATAGCCTTGAGAGTATGATGTGATTTCCCTCTCTAAGGATCAGAAAGGGTATACATTTTCCTTCAAATTTTAAATACACTCCTAAGTTAAGAGAATAGCTGAAGGCTTTTTTGGTCTGTACTCGTATAAAATTTCACTTTGAATAATGGTACTTACCTGCATAAAGCTGCCCTGGAGATCTTTAAAGTGTGTGCAGTAAGAAAAAAGTGAATAGAAAAGTCATGACTGTTAGAAACATAGGAAACCTCTACAGTAATGCTTCTTCAACTATATCTGGTGAAGAACCATTTAAAAACAAAACAAGTTAATACATGCGGGATATTTTTGTAAAATCCAATAAAATTAATTGTTTTAAAAATTAAATGTAAAAAAATAAAAGACATACAAAACACAAGCCCACTGATCATGCACTTGGATGTCATGGCAATGTAAAATTACTGTAATAAACATTCCACATAGGACAGTAATCTCCAAATCACATTTGGAATAGTTCTACTTTATGCTGAAGTAAGAGCTGATGAGGCCTTATGTATAAAGAAACATGTATCTTAAGGCTTACCTTGAACGTCTGTAAAAATATGGTTTCAACAAATGATCTTTCTTCCTCTAAGATTCTGGAACTACTACTGTAGTCACTAGGGTTAAAAGGACATCTAAAAGCAGAGAGAATGAAAATGATATTTGATGTTAGATACCAACACAACCAGTGTTTTATTACTAACAACACCACTTTACCTCTGAAATCTAGAGAGTCTAACTAAACGTTTTTTTTGTAAAAACTTCTAAAGGGAAATGAACTACATCAACGTTCTCAGAATGAACAAGGCCTAACATGATCAAAACGTTATCTTTCCTGTATAACTGAAATGAACATTATTGTTTCCTTTCGAGAGTTGCATTTAGCTGCAAACTGATCTGGTAACTATAAAATTTTTGCCTAGCAATCCATATCTCCAGACATCATACTACTGAATATTCTATTGCTATCAACAGAATATTATATTTCTTAGGCCAGAGAATCTAGGTTTACATTTAAACACAATGACTTAAAGTCACTAAATCCAACATTTGTGGAGTTAACAAATGAAGAGAAAAATCAATTACTTGTTTTAGATTAAAAGAGTTCAAGTGCAGAACTGAGTAGACCAGTGAAGAGTACACGTTGAGAAGTAAGCGGTTGGTTACCCACATCTACAGACACTGGGTATAAGCTGTAACCCTGCTAAGGAGGCGCCAACTCATGGGTCCAGCTACAAACTAATAATATAACAAATTATAAAAAAACATTATTATTATATTATTATATTACATTATCTATAATATATAATAATATAATATATATATAATATTATATTATTATATATTATTCTTATTCAGAATTCATTATAGCCTTAACACACAGATCTACGTTTTTTCCACCTAAAGGTCTCCATTCACATCAATAAAACTTTTAAAGAAGCCCAAAATTTAATCAGACCAAAATGTTTGCATGTTGTAAACATAAGTTACAATTCTAATAGCAATGCAGAAGTTTAAAACTAGAGACATAAATTCATAGACTGACTTAAAGAGAGAAAAAAATCTTTAAAAAGGAGTATATTAACTCACATTTGCCCATGAGAAGTCGTTGAAGGAAAACACAAAATACGTAACTGTTGATGTTCCACAATCCGTTCTAAAACTGATGCTATTCACCTGGAAAGGTGCTGTACAAATTATACTGTATGTAAGGTCAGTGCTACCACAACATACTGGGTATTTTAACATTTCAGAGCCGTTATCAGCCATTGCTAAGTGGTATAATGTTTTAAAAATGAGTGTTGCAGTTGTAAAGATACGTAAAAGATGAAGACTGTGTGTGTGTGTGTGTGTGTGTGTGTGTGTGTGTGTGTGTGAGTGTGTAGTAGAAATCACAGTACCTGAAAAAAGATATGGAGAATAGCAATTAATATGTGTCAGATTTAACACAAAATTGTAACCCCTGACTGATCAATGGTAATATAATCACAGAAACAAGGAATGGTGAAGAGATTGACATAGCAATGTGAAAACTACTCAGAAAATCTCCACACCCCATGAAACTTATGTGCTGTGTCCTTAGCCTGGAGAACTCTAGCAGATTTCATTCAAGTTCATAAAACCATAGCATGCTCCAGAGGAAACAGAAAGAAAACAACCGCAAGATTGTACCAGATTGGGGAGGACTTGCCAAATGTCATCTGGATGTGATTCTTTTCTCACCATATTTTCAGCTGCACTAATTTCAAACTTTGAGGATGTGGTTAAGTCACTTATGATGAAACAGAGCTACCCATTCCCAGTACCATTCAATTATATGACCTGCAGGGCATGAGAACTGGGCTAAATCACTATAGCCTGCCACGTAAAGATGAAAGAAAGGAAACAAGTTAGATAAAAGAGAAAACACACATACACCCTCTCTTGCAGAAGAGTCCTGCCTCTATCGTTTTTTTTTCTTCTTCTTCTTTTTTTTTTTTTTTTTGAGGGTAAATTAGAAAATGGAGAACATTTGGGAAGTTTCCTGTTGATGTTAATTAGGGACAATTAGCTATAGAGGCATGAACACACATGCAGATTGCCACTACTAATAAAGCAGGTGGGTTTTTACACAATTCAGGTCTTTTATTTCCCAGCAACGGGAATGTTCATGTGAAAAGATCATGTTACTGCATGGAAGATTAATTTGGCCTGTCTTGCTAACCAAATTTCAGTTGTTCCAGTGTTGAGTTCAGTACTATTGTATAAATTCAGATATCTCAATTGTCCTCAGTATTCTGAAGCATTGATGGCACAGCACCATCTATATATGGAAAGAAAATAATCTCTCACAATTAATATCAAATGTATAAATTCTCTTCGACTAAGGCTTTCTCCATGTTAGGACGTTTAGAGATATAATTTCTCAGAGTAACATATACATGTAAGCCTATTTGCCACTTACAGCCATAAATCAATGATAGGTGGAAGGAGAAAGCTTCTGGAAGTGTTGTATTCTGTGGCAATCTCAGAGAGGTGCTGAGCATGTTCTATAAACTGTCCCAGAAGCTCTGACCTCATCCTCCTAGCTAGGCCCTGCATTGGAAATGCAAGCCCACGTGAGAACCCAGGCACAGCCCTGTTCTCTACTGGCACTGTACCTGGGCTCTGAAAATGGCTGAGGGTCCAGTCATCTGACAGGAATGAGAAACATTATCTCCTCACAAGTGGGCAAAGATTCTGGGGATATTTGAATTATGTGTCTGCCCTTTCCTCCTAAAAATTATTTCTATTTCTAGAAATATTTATTTAGCAGGATTAATCATTTTTTTTGAGACAAAGACAACTTGGGCTGGAACCACACCTCTTACACTTGTGCCACGTGCAGAGTATATAGAAATGATCTTTGGAATGAGATGGCGGCACTTTCAGGTTCATGGTCCTCATAGGTAGAAGAGAGAACGGACTGTAACAGCAAAAACAAAGAGACAAAAATGTATACATTTGGGTAATCTGTTAATTAGCAAGTGATTTTTGATCATTCCGAACTGGGAAAATTCAATTCACAAGAGGGACTCCAGGCAATTGCGACCCCTAATGTTAGCCTGTACGTTCCCACAGAGGCATGTAGCACACGTGTGTGATTCCAGTTCACATCAAGAAGATGGAATATTGGGAAGGATTAACACTACACCAGACACAGAGAAGAGCTAACCAAACGGAGATTCCATCCCTTCACCTCCCCCACGGAGCTACCTCTTCTCTGAGGAAAATGGCATACATGCAAATGCTACATTTAGAAGTTATTTTACCTTGAAAATAGAGTTTTGAAAATAGCAATCAACATGATGTTTCACCAAAACAAAGTTTCTATCTTTCTTATTTACTTCTCCATTTTCCATTCTTGTTTTTTTTTCCCCTTGATTTCTTACTTGATTTATCTCTTAGTATTTTCATACTTCCAGGCAGAAGATAGGACGCCTAGCACTAGACATCTTTCAGACGGTAAAATAAAAAAATACTAGTTTTCTGCCTTCATGTTGCACCTGACAAGTTAATCTGAAGAAGGTAGAGGGGGTCAGTTTTGAGGAGGATATATTCAATATCTGAGGGACTCTGGGGGACATTAACACATGTACACACACACACACACACACACACACACACACACACACACACACTGGAATGTATTCAGCAGAACGTAACATTAGCAGATTGTTATTTTATTATTGTCTATATAGGAAAAACATACTTTAAATACTTAACCAAATCCCAGTCTTTTAAATGAATATAACAGAAAGAAAAATAAAGCAGGCTTGAGTATATTCCTAGATATAATTAGCAATATGTTAAGGTACACGTCTTGATCCATTTTCTATTCTTAGTCCAAGTAATGGTACAAAAGAAAATCTCATACCGTCCAATTGTTTATTTGCAATTTACATCCACACAGAGACATTAAAGTCAAAGCGGGGATCAGGTCTGTAAACTGCTGATCAAAAAGGGTTTAATGACTCAGGTCTGCAGGCCCATGTTTATGGTCTAAGTAAGATTCTCTCGGTATATTGAAAAGAAAATGTCTGAGAGATGTACCAAACCAATGCCAGCCAGCTGACAGTTTGATTGTGTTTGAAAGGAGAGTATTTGAAGCAGGAGAAACTCCCTGGTTCACAGCCAGCTTCTTCCATAAATACAGACGTACACCAGGCACCAGACTCTACTCTTGTGCACATAAGCCCAGGGAAAGGCTGGCTGCTGGTAGTACAATCAGGGAGGTTTGGCTTAGAAATTCTCCCCTTAATCTGGGCTGACTTCCTGTATCAAGAAGGGCAGAGTGCATTTGGCTGTCTGTACCTTTATCAGCAATTGTTTCCCTTGGGTTCTTGGTTCAGCTTGCGTTCCCACTATGTGAGGGTCCAAACTTAAGAAGGTATTCCAGATTGAATTCATCTTGTACATTTTCTCCTTATTGTACTAAATCAGGATCACAGTTTGCTATAATTAATGACAAAAATAAAAAGTGCATTCAAGTTGACTGTAAAAAAACAACAACAACATGTTGATATTAAATATCTAGGATTCCATGTTGCTTCATTCTATTCAAAACAGGTCTTGCCTCTTTCCTCCCTTGCCCCAGTTGATCAGGAAATAAATGGTCAGGAAATGTTTACAACAGGTCTATAGTTTGTCTTCCAGACACATACTGTGATTCCACACATGGCCACAGCATGTATGTAGGGACCCTCACACAAAAGCTCAACTTGCATAACTTGATGCCCAGAAAGGAGTGGGACTGAGAAGGAAAATAACAGAAAGCATGCATGCCACTTGTGTTCTAGGTCACAACGCGTGTGAGTGTTGTTGTGGGAGTTTCTGCAGTGACAAGAACTGTCCCATGATGATCTCACTAGGGTTGGGGATAGGGCTAGAGAAAGGCTTTGTCAAAGGATTCAGAGAACAGTTAGCTTGGAGCACCTCTTAGAATTTAGCTGGTGCCTTGCTCTTTGGGATGCTACCATTCACTCTCACAAATGCCTCGGTGGAGACAAAAAGTTGACAGCAGCAGTTGCATTTAGGGGACATTTTTTGTACTTGTAAACACCACATCTCTCTCTAGTCCATGGACATCAAAACAGAAATATGATAAAACATTTGGGTCATAGGTAAAACAAAGCCTAATCTTAGGTGTAATGATTTTTAACCTGCATATTTATTGTGCACCCAGAAGGAAGAACAGATGTTTCTTCATTGCTAATTAAAATTAGGGGTTTCAAAAGAGAAGGTATAAAAACCTCAACTCATTCTCTGCTCATGGGCAAGACCAACATTTTAAATTACAGCATCTCATGGCATCTTAAACTCAGCGAAACGCAACACCTTTGGGGCAGGAGGAGGGAGAAAGTGTATGTAGGTATGTGTGAGTATTTGTACCTCTTAAAACCAAGTATATCATCCCTCCCACTTCTGTCTTAACTAAAAGCATAAGCCATATCACAAGCCACCTTTGTTTTTGAACAATTTCAGCAGGTTGATAATTGAGTTAGTTGATCTCTTACTCCCTCTTCCTTTTTTTCTTGACTGCTTGGAAAGAATGAATCTTCTGTAGATGGCCCACCAGCAGGGACTCAGCAACACCTGTGTTTATTTAACAAACTGATGCCTTGAAGTTACCATTTTTTCAGCATAAATGTATCTGAAAAGGGTTAATGGTGCCCAGTAGCACTATTATAATTAAGATTTTGCCAGTATTTTCATAACAAACTGGAGATTTCCAAACACAATCTGGAAATGCTTTGTGAACAATTTGGAATCTAGTGCTAGAGATTACTTTTTAAGGCACAAACAAAAAATGTAATTCGGGTCTAATTTGTGGTTATCAGCATAACTAATTGCCATGCGTCTTACTTGTTTATTGTAAAAAGAAAAAGCCAGGCTTTTTATGTCAGGTTAAGATATCTTTCTTATTTACAAGTTGTAAACCAACTGGGAACATTATTTATATCTCTATAATGCAATAGATTCTTATGGCACATTCTTTCCAAATATTCCCAAAGGTGAGTACTTAGGTAATAGGATATAAAATGGGATTTTCTGTTGTTTTAACATATTGGCTAATGTCCAAAGCTGAAACAGATTTCTTTAAATACCACCGCATTTTAAGGAGAGTAGCTAGAATCTTCTATAGGAGGTACTAAGAAAGAACAAAACCATGTCTGACACCCTTCATCCAACACCTACTTGCAACCTGTACTTACAGGTGAGCAATTCATCAGGGTAAATGAAGCTCATTTAGAAGACTGTTGAGTGTTGATAAGACAGAGTGGGCTGGCTTTTTCCTCACTTGGCAAACAAAGTGAGGAGGGCTTCAATGAAAGCACTGTTTTCCAGTAGAGGCAAACAGAAATGCTCTCTCCAGCTGTATCCTTGCCTAATGCTGACATACCCAGTTCTTCATTTTGCAAGTGCCCCCTGGAATCTGAGGGGTATAGAAAATGTTTCTGATCCCCCCTTCTATGAAAATACCCATTATTTTCTTACCTGCCTCAAAACATTACATGCAATCAATATATCACACCACCAGCTGAAGGAGCTTTTCATTTATTTATTTTACCTTTTGCCCCTCATAATTTTTGGCATGAAATAGCATGAGCAGGTATAGCTTACTGGGGTGGTGGTGCCTGGGGCAAGAAGAGAAAAAGAATAGCTCCTGAGACACATCTCCTCACACCTGTCACCTCTGTGTGCCTCTGAGTCTGGATGAGGCTTAAATGGGAGAAAGGGGGAGACTTTTACTGGATGCGATGGGAGGGTGTAGTGAATGTTATAAGATCATAAGTTAATACAATTCTAATATCCAAAAGTGGCAAGAAAGCATTTGGATCTGTCTTAAATATTATTAAGCCCAGGGAAAAGAAAACCAACATGTTCCTTGAAATCAAAGCTGGAAAAACACCCAGTCAATAAACAAGTTCCACTAACAAGCCATAGTAAAAATAATTTGTGTAGTTTCAATATAAGTACGAATAGCTATATCTTTATATTATTTTACAAATGGGTATACTTAAAATGATACAAGTGCACAAAGAGCCCTTAGCATTCTGGTTATTCTACTTCAAACCCAAGCAGAATTTTGAAGCCAACCACAGTAGTTTAGAGCAACTGCCCCAATCAGAAATCAAGAGGGACCGTCTTGTACTTATCTGCTTGGATTCATGAGAAAGGATGGTAGAGTATAAGTTAATAATGGAATAAAATAAATCTGAATTTGAGTTTCTGCGCTAGCATTTACTGTATCTTTGTGGCCCAATACTCAATTCTCTGCTTTTTAAATGAGTCATTTGTAAAATGGAAAAAAGAAATCAATATTTTTCCATGCATTTGTTGAAAGGAGTAAATGAAATAACTTATACAAAGTGCCTCTCTGGTGATAGTTTGATACAACTTTTTCTCCTTCGTTCTTTTCTCTCTCTGTTTGTTCCTTTCTTTATTTCCTTCTTCCCATAGTTTTTTCCCCATTAGTTTTCAGAAATTGTTAGTTCTCTTTCCCATTCCCCTGGCTCTTCATTCTCTTTACTACCTGCATTTGAGGACCTTCAACAACTGCCTACATACTGAATCTTTCCTGAAACAGATGTAATTTGTTTCTCATTAGAAGGGACTGTCTACAATACAAATAACCTAGATAATGAAATTCTCACTTTTTCCTGAACCCACTGAAACACTGTATTCCTTAGAACCTGCTTTTTTCCTGTGATGAAACCCTAGATCCCAGGAGAACATTCCTACCTTAACTATAAGTCTGTCTTTCTTGAGAGTCTTCAACAGTTTTCTCCAAGATGGAACCCTGCCTGTTCTTGTCAAGCCATTTCTTGGGGATAAGAATACCACTTTGAAACTTGTGCCACTCTGTCATAAAAGTGTTAACAATTTCCTGGGTGACGTTCATGTCATCACCATTGGCGATAGTGAAGTAAGACCCCAGTTTGTCTCTATGGGTTCCAGGTTTTACTGTGGATCTTAGTTCATCCTCACCCAGGTCCAACTTCCTTTCTTGATTTCTGATCTGGCAGACCTATACCAATATCAAGTCCAACCCTAGGAAGAGACAGTTGCCTTGTCTAGCTATCTCCACCAGCTCCCACCATTGCAAAATCCGAAGTGCTATCTATAATAAATCCTGTTTTTGTATCATTTACAATGGTTTTACTTCTCTAATGGAATGCATCCATTCAAGCCATCTCTTTTTATATTAATACCTAAGTATTTTATCTTCCTCTTGCTGTGGGGAATTGGCTTTATTCCTCCTTTCTTTTTCAGTTAATCATGATTTTAATTTTAATCCTAAATTTCTGCCTTTGAAACTTTTCCAATGAAGGATTCCTAACAGAAACAGAAAGCAAAATTTGTAGCACTGCAGTATTTTGGGGATATAAGCAAAATCATAAAACCTTAGTGTGCTTGAAATCTTCCTTTGAAAGTTTAATTTATCTTAACTTTCCCTTTTATTTTATAAAATACCCATATATGTTTAAAACATTAAATGCAGTCTCCTCTCCAAGTCTTTAAATAAAATAAAATTTCTGGGAAGATGTATGCCTGTTCCACTGTTTCTGGTACTTGGTGCACAATGGGCTGAGCTCCAAATATGTTGTACATACAATTTGTAGGAACATTTCTTTAAAATGATTTCATGATTAGTCCAATGCTCCCCCAACTCTGCTGCCACATTATCTCTAGTGGCAAATATAGTCCTGTAGTTATAACTACTTAGAAAATCATCGCATATCTTTTCTTTCTCATCTTGTGGTAAGATGCAGATATTGGGTATGCAAATTAAGTTACCTTAGAATTTTCATTAAATAATTTTTACTTAGTTTGTTGAAATCACTTCAGGTCATGTTTTTCTATAAAGCAACTAAGTTCTATGGCAATTATGTGATATAATACGTAATCACTTGCATAAATCATCTGATTTTCACATAGAGGCAACAGCAAAGCTAAGGTTATATTTTACAGAGAGCTGCAGACTCATCTTGGTAATTGATGGAGGAGAAAAACATTTAAATGAGTTACATAAGTTCAAAATAAAACAGAAAAAAACACTTTGACAGCTTGTTCTCAAACAAGTACGAATTCAGAAACAATGAGTAGTTTATTTAGCTATTAGCTACCCATATTGCTGCAACTTTGAAATCTCTAGAAAACAAGAATTCCTTTGCATTTCTGAACGTGATTTCTATTGGAAATCAGAAAAACCAGTCTGGGAGTAAAATGATTCATGATAATGGGAAACTTCAGACACATGATAACTATGCGTCCCATCTATGTTTTTTAATGCTTTGATAGTAACGTATTGATAAGTGAAATTAATGTCAGCAATGTTACAAGGAGAGAAGAAAGGAATAGAAAATATTCTACTACAAGGTACTTGCACTAAAAATAAAACAACATCGTCTTTTTAGAAAGAGGGCACAGATCAGTTTAAAAAGGTATATTGTAAATTCTAGAGCAACCAGTAAAAACAACTGAAAAACAGAGTTGATATACTAAGAGAGAAAATAAAATGAAATAACATAAATGCTCATTTAAAATTAAAACTAGAGAAGGCAGAAACAGAATAAAAAAAACACACACTAATGAATAGAACACAGTTTTATAAATATAGTATTACTAATACTATATCAATAATCGTTTTAATGCAAATGGTGTAAATACATGAATTGAAAGATTGAAAAGGACAGAGTAGATTTTAAAAAATTGTATGTTATAATATCTTGAATAAATCTATTTTAAATTTAAGCCAGACAGGTTAAAAGAAAAGGGGTAAAGAACCATTTTAACACTAATCAAATAAAGTAAATGTAGTTATATTATATTTAGACAAAGCTGACTTCAGAATAAGGAAAATTATCTGAACTAAGAAGGATCACAAGAACGTGCTAAACAAACAGAACAAGAGTGAACTTTAATAGATTCAAATTAAAAAAATATAATTTAGGAAGTCAGGGTATATCCCAAGATAGAATGTGGACTGTGGCCAAAGGATAAAATTGTATTACAAATCTACTAAACAACTTAACTGAAGGCCATGTAGGAGAAACTTTCTAACTGTATTAACTTTGGAAATGAAAGAAGTCTGTACAGCTAAAGTCAAAAAGAACTGTGGAACTGAGCATAAGCACTATACTCTAATTGATAAAGTCATTTCTCCTAGAGGTAAGGGGAACAATTCTGGAACCGCTGTACATGTATGCTAGATATGAACAATTAAGCTAATGGATGGCATATTGTGAGAGCCAGGTGTCTCAAGGCTGAAGTGGGAAATTACAAATAAGGGGAGAAGCTAGAGTGATCCATGTGGTAAGGGATTACATTAGAAACATTTTATGAACTCATATCCAGCTTACTATAGATATAGTTACAGACATATAGATATATAGAGATATATGTATGTACATGTGTTAGTATAAATACGTTCATTTCCTTACTCCCTCGTCTCAGACGGCCTAGGACCAATCAATCACACGCCCTTAGCAACAAGCATACCTAGCACCCAAAACTTGGTTTCCAATGCCATATTTTTAAAAAAGGGTCCATGATTCTTGCAGAACTGTTGATTCTAGGAGTAGGGCAAGAAATATGGAAGAACATGCAGCAGCTTCTAGTGCCAGAAAAGAAGTATTTGGTCAAGACGAAAAAACACAATTGATGTGCAGATGTCAAAGGGACACAAGCTCCAACTGACAAAGCTTCCAATGACTAAAGCTGGGACATTTTGACAAACAAAATAAATAGTCATACTGGATACCAACCAAAGAATATAATAAATACCCATGAGTCCATACTGATAGAAACAGTTGAAGAAATAAATTAAATGGAAGAAACAATTAATCTTCCATGTAGAAGAATTTAAATAATTTATGTAGATAATCGTCCCTCAAGGAGTTGGACCATAACTCCCCACCCCAAAGTGTGAGCTGCGCAGGGTAACTTCCTTCAATGAGTTTAGTTTGGAAAGCAGAAAAAAGGAGAACTGCCTATAAAGTCTTGATAAATAGTAATGTGATGTATAAATTCTAATAAATGAAGGGTTTGGGTCAACAAACTATTGAACACAGAAAAGTAGATGAGGCTAAAAAAAATTCCTTTCAGATAGAAATGAAAATAAAATTTAACTGCTATATATCAAAACCTCTGGAGGGTGGCCAACATTATACTCAGAGGAAGTTTTGAGTCTTGAAACAGAAATATAACATCAGATTCTATGAAAATAAGTGATAGCATCCAATGTAGGTGAGAGTATGTACAAATGTTCACTTTCATTTATTGTTCATTATAATATAAACTAGTACAATATCGCAGATAAATATAGTAACAATGTCTATTTTTTTAAAAAATAGGAATATATGTTGACCATAGAATTTTATTTTAAGGATGTACAAGTATAGCACATAAAATTATTATTAATGCATACCGATTTGTGAGCAGAAATATATATTGCATAATTACAATAAAAAAATTGTAAACAAGCTAAATGTCCTCTAATATTGAATGTAGTTTTGGTGCATTCAGATTTAATGATATTATGTGGCAAGAATAAAATAAACTTGTCCTATATGTACCTTATAATGGATTTTATGATATGTCGTTAAAACTTAATTTTTGAAAATGATACATTTTCCATCGGATGCCCTGCAAAATCTTTACAACATTGTTGATTACGTTCCCCAAATTTATGTCATTTGTAGTAGATCAGGTAAAGTGGCCCAACAGACACAGCCTAGATGAAGTAAACCAAATAAACGAGAATGGTGCCAAAAATAGATTAGTAAGGATCACGTATGTTTAATCTTAGTAGTTCAACTGCATCTTTACATTTAGTCAAGTTATTTAGAAGCAAGCCTACACTGCTATTATTTAAGTTTGAATATTCAGCCTTCAGAAATTCTGCAGTACTTTCTTGGTTCAGTAAGATTTTTTTATATTAGGATTCAAATTGTAACTAATGCAAAAAAGTTCCACAGTGGTCAGTTAACTGAAAATGTCATGGTGTTTTGTTTTGTTTGTTTTAAAGCAAGGAATTGTAAAAAATTAGTACATTATACTAAATAGTCTATTTTAACTTAGAAACATAAATAAACAATGATTTGCCAAAAAAAAAAATGATACATTTTCTGGTTAAGAACAAAAGAGAAAGGGGAGGAGGAGAAAGAGAGAGAAAAAGAAACACTTGATAGAAATATGGTGTACTACTTTATGAGTAGATGAAAGGTGGAATTATAGGAAAAATTAATATTGCTTACATCGAGTAGGACGTACTAGATTGGAGGAAGAGAAAATCTTAGTTGTCTGCATAAATAAACATAGCAAACGTTAGTTCCCATAGGATTTTTTTAAACAATGTGAAGAAAATATTTAAAAGATCTGTGATTTCATCTCAAGAAGGTACAAAAAGAAGGAAATGAAATAGAAATGATGTATGAATAATGGTAAAAGAAGAAATTAATGGAATAGGAGACCAGGTTTGTTTATTCTCAGTAATATTCAGGAAATTGAATATGAAAACAATGTATTCCTGTAAAGTTTCATTTATTTTGGAAAATATATAGAGAGATTTAAAACAAATGTGGAGACATTTTAGCTCTATAATTGCAGTGATGGGTCCTTTTCTGTCGTTTTTTTATTATTTTCTGTGCTTTCTTATGTACATCTCATATGCTCAAAGCTATTTATCTCTGTCTCCTCTTTCTCTATTTATATATAAGATGTATGCCTATGAAAAACTCAAATTGCTAATTTCTCATTTGGGGTAAATTACAATAAGGGCAATATAATTTTTCCTCATTAATTTTAAACACTTTCCAACCACTAAACATTGTCTTTGTGATAAGAAAAAAATAAAATGTGTACAATACTAATCTGATTATGTCGCATGAAACACAACATTTTATACCCAATGAAAAAACAAACAGCTTAGTGCACATCCCAGGAATTCAGCCTCCAAACAGTGCAAATACGATGAACTTTATTCTGTCCTCTCAAATCTCCATCTACCAGCATCTTTCAAACAACAATATTCTGTTCTTTACTTTGAACCAAGAATTGCTGAGCTTAGGATGGAATCATGGAACTAGGCTAACCGCATCCCTTGACAATGCCTCCTCTCACCACTCAAAGCTTACTGGCTAACCGTTTTATTCACTCATGGTTGAATCTCTATACAATTTCCCAGAGGAGCTATTCCAAAACATGCTCAATTTACTCAAGGCCCTGAATTCACCCCTGCCTCCCTCATTCTCATCAGATGACTGTCATCTATTTTAAAAAGATTAAGCCTGGCAGGTTTGAACTTCCTCACCCTCTGTATACAGGACTTGAGGGGAACAAAGAAATGCCTGGAAAAAGGTAATATAAGAGTAGTAAGTTCAAACACAATGGTTAGTACATGTAACTACTATGCAATTTAGCCACTTCACACCTCTCTTTTCCCACTGTTAACCTCCTGGCTTTTCCTGCTTCTCTTTCTTTCCACATTATATTTAAAACTCTGAAAAAAAAAATAAAAAGAACAAAAGAAGAAAGAAAGCATCTAACATAAAGAAAATTACTATAGAAAATTCTTTGAAACTCAGCATAAAGTAAAATCAAATGAATCATTGGGAAAAAAGTATAAAAGTGGATTAACAGGATACATGTTTGCTTCACAGAAGACAATATTTGCCCAATATTGTCCTCATCAATGGCAGTGGCAATGATGATGATAAGAAGTAAGATTGATTGAGACCTCTGATTTTTAATTATTTTGTTTAATCTTCTCAGCATCACAATATGATGATGTTATTATTAGTACAAAAGAAATGGAGATTTTCTTTTCTTATTTGCTGATAGTAATAAGGTTGTCAAGCGATGGAGTGAAGATTCAAACTCAGTTCTATCTGACCCAAACGCTCAGTGCTTGTTACTGTGCTCTATTGCTTCATTATGTAATCACATACTCACAACGAAAATCTGACTAGGACCTTCCCTAAATGTAATAAACGTAGGCAATGAAACGTTACGTGTACTAGCTGAGGAAGATGTTTCAACTGTACGACATAAGAGTGGAAAAGATTTTCAGTGACGTGGCAGTGAGGAAAAATTCCCAGGATTGCAGAAAGAAATGTCTGCCTGGATCTTTAAGAAGAAGAAAACAGAGGAGGAAAGGAAGAAGTGAGTTTGTAAAACATTTCGCCAATGTACTGGGAATGCATTTAGTGCAGGACATTTTCTGTGTGCCTGCTACTTTCCTTCTGTCTTATCACTTTCCCCATGCTCAGTATTAGTATTGTGCTTTCAGACCTGGAATTCTATTATCCATTGCCCTGAGTTTTGGGTAATATCGTCCTTGTAGATGTTGTAAATCATGAATGTGAATATATGTGTGTTATAAAGTATATTTGTCTGTATGTTCTTAAGAAATCAAAGACAGGAATCTGAGTCTAAATGGGTTATGCATTTGTTATTAAGTGAAGACTGAAAGCCTGTTATATGATGTTTGACATATGTCACTGCTGTCACCATTGAACATGCTGTTAATTAGCTTAAAAATCCCATGGAGTCCTGCGTATAGCTTCCTGTTACGAAATGCCCATTTCCTCCCCCAACACATTGCTCTCTTTAACCTGTACTTACAGTGTTTTGATTTAAAAGGTTTTATATACATATCTTTAGTCATGTTTCCTGAATTAAAATTATAAATAACAGATCTTTTGACTCGCTTTCCTTGAAACCTCCTATGAAGTCCTATTTATTTACTTTGATGTTTGCCAAGTTCTGAGTATTCCTTTCATCTCTTGTGTAAAATGATGAACAGAGTATTGGAGTAAGATTCAGAAAACCTGGGGTCTAGTAAAATTTTGCCACCATGTAACTGTATTTTCTTTTGTCAATTACATCACTTCTCTGGGACTCAATTTCCTTGTGCCTGAAGAGGGTACTGTAGTGAATGAGTTGAAGCAATTAGATTCCTCTAGTTCTTTCTTAAAAGCCATGTACTAAACTATGATTTTCATTTATATTAATATTTTTCAAGAAAGGAAGACTAGAATCTGAATCGAGACTCAACGCAGGCATTTTCTCTCCAAGAAGGCCCTATCCTGCATTTCCCAATCTCCCTAGTCATTAACATAGTTTCCAAACTATCCCTTTTTGTTGGTGTCCCTTATAATAAAGCTGCAAGTTTAAGAGAATCACAAGGCTGTCTCACCATCTCCGCTTGCCCCTCTATATTTATCAGCAGTCAGCACAGTGTCTGGTTGTAGCACACTTTTTGTCTGCTTTGCATATCTTCTCTAGTGAAACTGATTCTCAATCCATGTAATTCCCCAAGACTATCATTCAAAGGACTCCACCCACGTGATCCAACTCTTCCTTCCCATCATTTGAATTTTAAGTAAGAATGCAGCTGTAAAGCCAGCAGAACCTGCCAACCAATGGAGATACCCTACAGACTTGTTTCTGACATAATGCTTTTAGAACTCAGATTCTGTCTACAATCCTGGCGTCTACCTTCCCAATCGTAGTCATTTACTTCTTCCTTTGATTCTGTGAGGAACTGAATGTTTTTGGAATAAACTTGTCTTTTTCGTTTGTTTTTTAAACACACACCAGCATTCTGTTGCTCATACTCAAAGTATATTCGATTTTCTAGCAGGGACAGATCCAGGTTTTGAGGAACCTGAAGCTTGTATGATTTTTTTTTTTTTTGAGTCTCATTTTGAGAAAAGGAATATAAGCTACAAATACAAAATTAGATAAAAAATTATATATCGAGAAATATATATGTATATATACACATATATATGTAGTGTATATATGTGCAAATTTTACACTTAACAAATTTTAAAAAGCTAATACTACAAAAATCAGAAATTCAAATAACTCAGTGTCTTACTATTCCTTTTCCTGACATAGCTCTTTAATATTGCTTTTTATAAGCACTTTGGCTGTATATTTCACTGTTTCCCCATATGAGAATAATTTTAATGTATCTACCACATCTATAATGAGAATGGAAAGATAACTTAGTTTTTCATATGTCATGGTTGACTGAATTTTTTATTTATTATAATTGATCACGTAGACAGTTTCAGCTTCACACGTTTTAGTAAAGTCACATAAATTTTGACACTGTTAATTTTGGGATTTAGTTGATTTCAGAGTATTTAAAGTGTGTGTGTGTGTGTGTGTGTGTGTGTGTGTTGACAAAACTTAAGTTCTATGATTTTCTGATACAAATCACCTGTTTTATATCTAAGTCTGTATTGTACAGGTATATTATGAATTCTAATTTTTGTTGATACTAGTATTTTTCAGTAAAGTCATTAAATTTCTTAGTACGTGTTCACGTAATAATTTCTTTTTTATTATGTAGATTACCAACCATAAAAAAAACACATTTATTACTTTATTTAGAATAACTCTTTCTCATAATAAATTACTGCTTCGGTAACATGTAAAAATCTTAGTTACAACTTCTTTCTCAATATCAGAATAGCGTCTATCAATTTCACCATTCATATTTATGACACATATTTCATATTCCTATAACTTTTGCTTAAAATTTTCCCCAATTATGTAATAAATCTAAGGTGATAAAAGAAGGTGCACAACATATGTGTCCACGTAAGGGTTTATGATTTCTTCCCTGTTTCACTGAAATGCCCCAAAACATCTTTCCATTTAAGAAAGTATATATAAAATTTTTACCAATATGCCATTCCCATTAAGACAGAAAAATAAAATTTATTGCACATTTAGTTTATATATGTACCCAAAATTTTTAATATGTTCCTGACAGAGGAGAACTTTGTTTGGTCTGGACATCAATGAAAACCAAAATCTCCACTAAAATTTTACAAATAAGATCCTTTAAAAAAAAGTTGCACAGGCTAACTTCTAGTTCATTAGATTTTAAACATTTGTTTTCCCCCTTAAGCACATGCTCTCAGTGCCAGGCACTATGGGACACACCCATGTGTGTCACCACAGGCTCAAGAGTCAGCCCAGATATGGCCAACAGTAACTATACATGGAAACTACTGAGAACCAGATAACCAGCCTCCCTATGCATCCGACTAACTGCAGACTCAAACTCACCTTTTGGCCAAATCCCCAAATGGCCTATGATCACTCCAGTGCCACCTGGATTGAGAGGAAACGTCACTTAGGTGAAACTTGAGTGGTAAACCTGGCGGTCTTGATCAATCGCAGTGAAAGTATCTTACCTTTGGAGATGTTATGAAAGCACAACTATATGAACACATTGATAGGGCATTTCCCAGGACTTGGAAGGGGACCTTACATGTTGGGGGAGAGGTCCCTGAATCTTAAACTTCATGAACTCCACAGGGAATCCTTGGTATAAAGTCGGTGCTAACAAACACAATCACTCTTTGTTTTTGAAGGCAGAGTAAGTACATAGTACACTAAGCATGTCTAAAGAGGATGTGACAGCCAGAGAGAGAAATCATTACCTTGTACTTTTCATTTGTAAACAGACTCCCTCTGGGGGTTTTGGTTGAGTGGAGTCTTCATTAATTACATCATTGGGATGTCTGCTATAGGACCAAACAATTCTCTGATATGGTGATGGGGATACAGCTTTGCTCCTTAAGCAGCAGCAGAGGCCAGACTCATTATTCATGAGAAGTGGTTAAAAAAAAAATAATAATAATAACAATAATAATAATAATAAATTTAATTAAATAACAAAGCCCAGTGAATGAGGTGTGCTCTTAAAGACAGGTAAGAGTACAACCAGCAAACCTTCAGGCATCTTCTGCTGCTTAATCCATTTTCTTTTCCTTGAAGTTGACAAGTTGAAGGATTAAGTGCCTAATTCCAATTGTTCTACAGGTTTTGAAAAGCTACAAAGGCACCAAATCTGAAAGCACTTAAAAAAAAAACAACCCACAAATCTCCTTATGTAAGTGACAGTTGTATTAAAAAGCAAATGATAAAGTCACTATTCTCTTCTTCTTACCACAAGTTTACTTGAACTTCAAAGTCTACTTTTTTTATCTTCACAGTCTTTCTTACCTATACCAACCTTGCACCACTTGCCCCACTTCACAAATGTAGCTAATATTTGACATGAAATCAGATCACCTGAATGATCATATTTGCCATGTATGTAAACTAAAACATTTAAATAACTGATTTTTGGAAATTAAAGCAATTCATCTTACTTTTTTTTTTTTTTTAGAAAACAACAAATCATAACCCTAATAGTATAAATTCAATTTTAGATTTGTGCGTGTGTGTGTATGTTGGATGGTGAAAGAAAATACTAAAAATCTGCTTTAGTCAGTATACACCAACCTACACATATTATAACATTACTTTAAATGAATAATCGGGAGATCTAGGAAACCATTCATAAATTAAATTTCTGCAGTAATCATTAGAGACAGGATTTCTCATTCTGCTACTAAAAACAACACTATTTAAATTGTGTGGCCATAAAATGTGGGATTTTTTGCTCATTGTAATGCACAGGAAATAAAGATATGTTGCATTCCTTCCCCACATCAGAACATGGAAATAGAAATGGAAAAACTATTTAAACCCTAAAATTTCAACAGTAAACCAAAACATAATGCTGCCCTTTAATTTATCTGCAAATCTCCGAAACTCTGATCATGGCCAAATTCAATGGTGAAAGTGCTTAAGGGTAAGGGACACAAAACAAATTCCTGTAAATGTCCATTCTATTCCGGGAACATTTTATCTGACACATAGGAGATTTTATTTTCCAGTCTTTCTCAGCCTGTCTGCACTATTGGTGCAGACCTATGCTTACACACGCGCACATGCACCTACAAATAATGGTATTTATGTGAGTTAGCTCACATCTTTAATTGAAATCTCCCCTCTCTTCCTGTTAACCGTAGAATGGCCACCCACAATGCTTGTTCAGTTCCAGAAGTTTCCTGCTCATTTAAGCAGGATCCTGGAGGCAGAATTCATGGGGGATTAACACTCTAAAGCATCCTTTCACCATGAATCTCAAGTCATTTTGCACATTTTAATTCAATCTTGGAAAGCCACAGAGAGGAAGTTAACTGCCAGGCCTGTTTCTCAGAAAAGTTCTCTTAAATAAGGGGAGACTCAAGTAGATTGGGTATCTTTAATTCAAGCATACCAAATCAAACACCAGGCATTTTAAAAGATGAAATGTTTGAATTTTAACCTAAAAAAATTACACTTTAAAGGATGTATCATAAAAACCCCAAGCAGTGTTGTAATCAGCTATTTCAAGTAAAGTGCACATTTTTACAAATAAACATTTTATTTAAATGACTGTGCTGATATAGACTAAAAGAAGAAAACTATAATGGAGACTACGTCTGTTTATGATTAAAATCTAAAATGTACATATGTTCATGTGGCTTAGAACACAAGGGTCAACAAGATCCTTTTATTATGTGTATGAAGAAGTTTAACACACTGTAAATACAAATGAAATATAGTACAAGTACATTTGTTTTATCCTCTCTTACAATCCATACCACAAAATATGTTTTCAAGTAAAACAACACAAAACAAAATTGAATCAAGTCTAAGGTATCTAACATATTGCAGGGTTAAACTAGCCTCTCCACTTTTCCCTAGGGCGTTAGATTTTCATTTGACATATGAGGATGTAACTTTAGAAAAATTAGACTTTAAATGTTAATATCCCAAATTGAGAACAGAGTGTTTTGTTTTGATAAAGTCGTATGCCCTGTCAACTTCCAGGCAATGACCAAAGCTACCAAAATTTAATTTATTTTATAGATAAATGTCTTCAGGAAGTGACCTGCTCCAAAGTGACTTCTCTACTTCTCCATACTTCAAATTTGAAAACTGTTTAAAGAAGGCTAAAGAAAACAATAAATAAAAATAATTTTATTCGAATGTATTTTTAATTACAACTTTAAAAATTTAAATGGGAGAAAGAGAAATTAGAAGAAAAGATCCTAAATAAATAAGATACACACGTCCCTGTGTGTGTGAGTGTTTCTGTGTGTGTGTGTGTGTGTGTGTGTGTGTGTGTGTTTATCCAGAATAAAGTCACAAAAATCAAATTGTGGCATGGAAAAGTGAATCAGTTCAGGTGACATAATTATATATCATATTTTTAGGTATCTTTAAATACGGTCACATAAGGTGATATAGCATCAATTATCCTTTCCTGACCTGACAACCTTTCAACAAAAGTAGATAGAAAGTTTAAGTGATCAAATACATATACTTAAAATACAGCTTGGTGAACTTTTTATACATATAGTATACATCCATTCAATAGTTTTTAGTATAGTTATAGAGTTGTACAATTATTACCACATCGATTTTCAAACACATTTATCACCGTGGAAAGAAACCCATATACATTAGCAGTTTTGACCAATAAATTTTTTAAACCAGTTTATGTGTATTCCCACTTTTGATCTTTCAGTTTGGACCATTCAGGTGTTCTGTGTATTCTTTGTAATTCCTCTTCTTTTATTGAGCATGAAGTTATGGGATGTCGCAATACAGTGCTATCAGATTGCAGCCTGCAGCCAAGTGGCCTGTGTATAAATCCTGGTTCCACTGCATACAGGACTCGTTTCCCTGGCAAATTAATAAACGTCTTCATGGCTCAGCTTTCTCATCCATAGAATGGGTAGAAAACAAATAATAGTAATTTCATCATAGCATGATAGCATTATTGGGACAATTAAATTAAATAAGAAAGGTAAAATATTTGAACAGTTCTTACTATATACGCTAGCCATTTTCATCAATGCAAATAGTCTTAGACTCTGGTCTATCAAGAGAAAATAGTTGTCTTATCAAATTTCACCTATGTCAGATAAAGCTGGAAAGGGAAAAATCATCTGTTCCAAATTTACAGATTTTTTTTAATGTGAGAAAAAAAAATCCATGAAATAATTTTTCTCAGTTAGGACACGTGAAAGAATTCAAAGTTCTTTTTGAATTATGTAAATCACACTGAAAGTGGATAGCCATTGAAAAGATAAGAATACCTATTTCTATGCCATTCAATTTCATTTATTATTCAGAAGCATATGGATAACTTTTAAAATCAGAAGTGTTTAATCATAATGCAGATACATGCTGAGGTAGAGAATCAGTCAACCTATATTTATTATGAACCAACAGGGAGTGTACTGGTCACCACGCCAGTCGCTAGAATTATCCTCAGGTGGGTCACATTAACTCCATCCTCATCCGGCAGGATGTCAGTCAGTGTTGGCGTTGGCATATCCATGTGTGTGTCCATTATGTTGCCTTGGGAAGCCAGAAGATGTCTCTGGGAGGTCCCACCCACAGAAGACATGACAACCTGCCCAGCCCCTCTCCCCACTTCACACCAGAATGAACTCACTGAACTTTGGTTGAACTTTCCTGCTCAGTCGAGTACATTTTTAATGCGGTCTATCCTAGTTAAGCCTAATTTGTATTTTAGTTCACACCCTTGCCATTTAATGCAAGCCCATCATGATAGATTTTAGGGCAGTAACTAATCTACCACCTAAATGACACTCATTCCACCTACCAAGGACATGCTTTCTGTTCCTGAAACGTATCCTCATGGGGTAGCTAACGGGCAAGCATCCTCATTTTCACTCGATGTTTTTGAATTGATTTCTCGTACAGTGAAACACTACAATATATTGTTTTTGCCATTTTTTTTAAACATTTCTTTTTTTTCATATACAAGAATCATGTATTCTTTCAACAGCACACCACTAGGATGATATGGCCATGAGTGTCCATCTCCAAGAAATAACATTTTCATTTAAGACTCACCAATAGTACATTTTTTTGCAGACTTGGCTATGACAGAATATATGTGAAGGCTACTTTCTTGTCAAATAAGAGGGGAACAGACCTAAGAGATTTATAAATTTTTATTTTCAAAAAGGATTCTTTGCATACCAAAATACAAGCTTCCATTAACCCAATCATAGGGAAGATAAATCTTAGCAGGGCAATTATTTTTTGAAGTTCAGATGGCCACACATAAATTTTTTTCCTTGGATTCAGCACATTTTTTAGTTATCTGCTAGGAACATTAAGTCCTTCAGTATAGACCAGCTTTTTGGGGGGAGGCAGGGGAACATTCCTTCTTTTCTTTTCAAATGTATTTCAAATGTATTTTGTTTGGACAGGCCTTTTGGAATAGTTGCTACTTGTTTCCAAAGTGCTCCTGGAAATCTGACTCCTAATTAAATATAAATTGTTTAGAATAAAAGTATTCTATAAAGGATATAAAATTTTAGACTTGGATTTAAGCAGCATACTGTGAACAGAATTCTTAGGCCGAATCCCTTGCTGAATAAGTATTATGCAAAGTATATGTAAGGCCCTGTAGAAGGTACGATGATAAATCAGTGAGGACCTTTTTCTCTGAGTTTATAGAATTTTAGGGCAGATAACAATAATCATTGTTATTTACCAAATATTTACTAAGCATCTGGCTTTGTGGTTTGTAAGGGTAAGACATCCACCTGAGTACACTGTACTACTTGTGCAAGGTAGACCTTAGTGCAGGTCAAATAATTTTATTGATTTGAATGTTTGTGGTGCCAGATGAATATCCTTGCCTTCATAGAGCACACACGGACTAAGTGCCCTGAGAAAGAAATAGCCTGCTCCTATGTTATGAATTTTAGAGGAGGGTAAGATCATTTCATTTTGTGTAGGTGAGGCAGCATTTGAAGAGAGATTTAAGTTTGGAAATGCAGACATAAGAATGAAGAAAACCAAGCCATCTGAATTTCTATCATTTTGAGGACATTGTTAAAGAGAACATGTACGGATGAGAAACTTTCGTCAAAAAGTTGGAGTTTATATTTCTTATTCTTACACTATTCTAAACGACTAACTCCAGCCACGATCACATACAGAAGTATTAAAATAACGCAACAGAACTATTTTTATTATCTTTACAGACTCACTGAAAGTAAGAGAGAGGGGAAAACAACATAAGTCAAACAAACCCAAAATGTTCTGTGAGATGGCCAACCCACAATTACTATGGCAGCGCTGTTCAGACCCAATCCATGTCTATCCACAATGGAGCCAATGTTAGCCCGAAAATATGGTGTGGTTTAGAAATTGCTGGAGCAGGAAGGACTGTAACAGTAGACTAAAACTACGTGGCTTCCATATTCTAGACAATGTAGTCCTGACTCTTAGGGACTAGTTCAAAGGGTTATGCGAAGTGACAGATGTTCTGTGCCCAGTCAATAGATATGCTTTGGTGTGTATACATTGAGCACGTTTGCTGAAGAAGATGGTCCTGTAGGGAAGTATTTCCTTTGGAATAAAAGCAAAAAAAAACAATAGATTTTCTTGAACATTATTTATATTTTTGAGAATGGCTTCCGGGGGGACCTGAGGCATTTTTAGTTACCATCAACTCACTCAAATTATTTTTATTTTTGACCTTCAATTAAATATTTTATTTTGAATACCAATGGTGAGGGAAGGACTAGAAGCAAAAGAGAAAAGAGATGCCAACTTTTGCACTCTGGTGATATCTGCATTTTAGTGGCAAAGAGATTCCCAGCTACAGTTTGTATTTCCTTTCTAAAGAGTTGGGGGATTCACTGGGATAGGCAGTGCTGTGTAATTGCAAGTATAAGTGCTATGATAATTATTATAGTTCCTATTATTATAATGATGTGGGCCTCCTGCAGCAAGAAATGAGCTTCTGAGTAATGGAAGTGATCTTATAATCTAACAGGGCAGAAGTTATTTAGCTGTCTTTCTGCCTTAACTCTCTAATCACCGAAATGGAAACATTTAAAGACAGTCAGACCTCTCAACACAGAAAAGTTTTGCAAAAATGTATTACCTTGATATGGATATGTTCTTGAGGTTAGTTTTGATTGTCCGACTAGTTTCCTTGGGTTATTTATCCTTATTAGTATTAATTTGTCATTATTATAAATGCAAGAATATCCAAACACATGCACACACATCAAAACGAATGTGTAACACAACTCCACAGAGTGAGGTCGCACATGTCTGCAGAGATGTCTTGACCTATTAACAGCCAATCATCTTTACAAAGAAAACAAATCTAGGTTTCAGCTGGCCACACTGAAATAAACTTTTAAGCTGAGTCCTTGTAAATAGGATTTATATGTTTCTTGAATTTGAATGTAAGTAAACCTTGAGAAACCTTTTCAGTTGTTTGTAAATCCTGATCATTACTTATGATAACCGGTAGAATAAGAATCCAATTTCTGTAGCCACAGAATAAAAAGGGTTTGTTTATAGGCTGTTATAGATATAAGGCATGGAAAATGAAGTTACCTCCATTTGAAATAAAACATTTTCCTCCCAGATATATTGTCCTGTGCCTGAGCTCAAGAGAAGCAGCAGAAAATACTTGAAGATAGTACATGTACATAATCATATGATAAACTAGAGCAGAATCCATATTGGAAACGTCCTCTTCAGTATGGTATTCTTTTAGCCTCACTGCATAAATGTGACATAACAAAGTACATAAAATGTTTAAGAAAATGGAGAAGTGATTGACAAAGGAATCACATCATCCTGTGAAAACACTACTGCATATCTTGCTTTAAAAAAAAAAAAAATCAGTGTTTATGGATTTCACCTTCCGGTTGTTAAAGCAGTAAAAATCATATGTTGGCCATTAGCATTTATATTAAGAAGTGACCACCACTATTATTATTGTAAAACAAAATAAGGTCTATGCAGATGTTGTAAAATTCATCATTCTTTTCTTAAAGGGAGGATGTCTTGGAACGGATATAGTTAATAGTACATACACTTTCTAATCCATCTTTCTCTTCATTTGTGAAGAGAAAATAATATTTTTTCCTATTTCTATGACCAGCAATTAGACCATTTTTATTTTGTCCATCGAAAGTGATTGATACATAGGGGTAATGGGGTACCAGTATGAGACAATCCACAGGCTATCAAAGAATCACCAAAATGCTAATGAGTCACAGGCCTTTACAGTCTTGTCTTTGAGTAAGCCATCTATCGAGAATGTCATTAAACTCCAATTCCCACCAAGTCTGGCATCAACTGGCTAAACCATTTTTTCGATTTTAGTTCCTGAATTGCCTTGGCATTTTCTGTCCCCGAATAAATTAGAAGATCATTATTTAGCAGTACATCAGAATGCATTCCTTCAACATCTTACATCTCCTTTCTCTTCCTTCCTTCCTGGAAAAGGTGATATAAACGACACTTTTGAGAACAGCTGCATGTATGGCCACCACAGAGGGACATTATTTTCTTAAAGGCAAATTTCCCTGGGCGAGTCAATTGACTTTGGAGGGGGAAAGAGAAAAAAAACAAAACAAAACAACAGTTTGGTTTGCAAAGCTAATCCACAGAAAATAAACACAAAAGGGTGATGCTCTGCTTTCCTTTTATTTCCTGCTCATATAGAATTAAGAGGCGCTAAGAGATCTTCATTGCATTAAAAATAAATTCGAGCTTTAAGGAGTGTTTTTTTATTGATGAAATTCTTATAAACTCCAAGGAAAGTAAAAACATAACAAAACAAAAAACTTGTATTGAAAAGCAATTAAACCATAAAAGCTCAGCATTGCTTTATATTTAATTTCTTTTCCTGGAAAATGATTAAATATACTATTGTTTAGCACTTTGTATACATCACAAACTCCCTTACAGTCTATAAAGATATTAATTGGTACATATTTTATTGACCACAGAGACCCCTAAATGTTTTTGCTAATATGGAGCCAATGTATACTACCTTTTCAGGTTAAAAAGCTGGAGTTACAGGCTGAGTTAGTAACAAGAGTTAAGGCCAAGTTCATGTCTGGTAGGCAACTCTCATTCATTCTCCCGTGACCTCCCATACCCACTGCACTTTCATCTCTCTTACAAATGTTAATGTCCTTTGCTTCTTCATTTTTCTCTCTTCAAAAACTCTCTTCAAAACCCACAATAACTCATTCAGCCTCTGCAACATGGTGTTAATTATATGTTTTTGTCACTGCCCATTCTTCCTAAACTTCCTAAATTCTTTTTATTAGCTAATCTATTCTGTTTACTATTTTCTGTTCATATCTTCCCTTCATCCTGACTCTGCCTAAAACTAGACAGGGTAGTTTCTGAACTTTCCTCCTGAATTAAATCACCTTCACAGATATACCAGACTGTCCCCCATGTGAATCTGGCAGGGAAGACTTCACCGTATGCTGGAAGGCATCAGACAAGGTTTAGAGACAGCTTAATTTGGGTGACTGTCCCAGCTCAGATGAACTAGTTCTTAGTATAAAGTTAGGAGAGTCACTAAACCTCTGAGTTTCTATGTTCTCATTTAAAAAGTGATTGTAATGACTTTAAAAAAAAATTGACCTTGTAGATGGAAGGAATATCCAAGGTGCACAATAGTAACTGTTATCGATCTCATTTCCCCCTCTTTCTGGACACTCCTTTGAGGACAAAGTTTTGTGTGTTTCATTGGAGGCATTGTGTATAATAAAAACTCTGAGTGGAAGTTCTAGCAACAGTTAGCATGTGTCACGGTCTGCAGAATAGAACAGGGCAGGGGTTTACGTCTGTGTTGTGTGTGAAAATTCTGGGCCTGTGGAGGGTGCTCCATACTACCTGTGGACCATACTAATAAATTGATCGATGTAGCTAAATGAGGTGATTTACTGAGGAAAGGTCTTCTAGGACTAGGTATCCAGGCCTTTTAGACCCAGATTCAACTAAACTCAATGCGTTTCTTCAAACATTTCAAATAAATAGGAAAAAAAAACTGGAAATCTCTATTGTTTGATGTTGTTTTTCTCTTTATGAAGGCCCAAAATTAAATTAAATTAAGTTTACTTTAATTTAAAATTATTATGGCCATAAAACTAAAAATAATTTATTTGGTTTACAGTATAGATGGGGAATAATTAAATTCACCAACGAGGTAAATAGATCACTCCTTAAAAATCCATTTTGTACTCTTCATCAATTTTCTTTCTACTTTTGATTCTATTCTATAGTTAAATAACTAATATATTTCTCCAGGTACAAGAGTTAAGAAAAAATACCCAGATCAAAAACCCCACTGTGTTTCTAGATATTGTTTATTTTTCATGATAAAAATAACCTCTAAAGATCATTTTTTTTTCATGTATGCCTAGGCTTTATGAAAATTGTTTGGTTTGATTTCTTCTTTAAAAAAATACTCTGCCTGTAATGGCACTGTTGCTAATGGGATCTTCACACTAATTCCATGCACATAAAGAAAAGAATGAAATGGAAATAATGACTCATGATACTAATTTGTAGCTCAATGTGAAATCTCTTGGCAGGATGTGTGTTCCTGTATCCCATAAACACAGTTAAAAGCTACATTGTATTTATATCCAGAGGGACCAAACCAACGTATTAGCAAATTATAATAAACCGAAAAAATGGAAAGAGTGGGCTTTTTTGGCAACTAAGAAACACAGAAATCAGGGAAGTACCTGTTACATGTTGGTTTCTAGACTAATGGGTGCTAGAGTTAGCTAACAATAGGCAAATTACTTGAATATAGTAATAACTGAATTTTAAAAGCAAATTAATCTAAATAACCCTTTTAAGCTTGAGTTACTTGCCATTAAGTGGAGTGCATTGTAAGTTTTGATGCCATGTGGTTTTTTTCTGTTATTAAAGATGTAAAGTGCTGAAAATCAATAGGACACATTGGTCTTGTTCTTCTAATCAATGACTAGGGACACTGATAGAATTACTATTAAATCTCTATATGTGTTCACTTATTATAATGTTGTACAGAGGTGTGAACAGGATGTGTCTGAAACACGTAAGTAGGAAATACACAAATATACAACTGAATATCACTAAGACAAAGGTATTTACTCTTCTTCTCCAGCCCTGTATCTCATGCCAAGGAACCTCGCTGATTGCCTAATTTGAGGAAGGATACTCAATGTGTATCAGCCCCAGCCTTGACTAGGGCCCTGTACTGACTGCAAATGAGCTCCTTTCTTTTTCCATAACGCATGGACTTTCTCAGCAATAAACTCCATTCACCCTTTCATGCCTTGCAGTCCTTAAAGATGTCCACAAATATTTGATTCTTGCTCTCCTTCTGAGCATAAGGGTGAGATTGGCCTTTCCCACTGAATGAAATTTATTCTTGACTAGGTGTCTGCCATTTGCAAATAGAATATAAATAAAACTAATGGGTGGCACCTACAGAAAAGAGCTTTAAAGAGCCAGTGCCTATTTGGCCATTTGCAAAGGATTATTTTTTCAATCTACAGGGAAAACAAACAAACAAACAAACAAAAAACAACTCTTCAACCTGACTCCTGCAGGGTAGACAAAGATAATGTGGAACTGAGTCCTGTCCAAACTTTGATGCTTATAGCATGAGTAAAAGATAAACCTTTCTTGGTTGAAGTCAATGATGTGTTAGTATTGGGAGTTATCTCCACATAGCTTCTCCTGAATGATTCATTAAGTTACATCAGATCATCCAAATTTTGTCCAGAAACTTCTCAAAAGTCTCTCAGCCCCTCCTTTTCTTGTCTTTTCTTCAATTATTCCTATCTTTTATTCTGTTTTACAGCCAAAATATATCATGATAACTACCATGCATACAAAGTGTGCATATAACAGACCTATGTTTTACTGGGGGCATTTTAGAAGGTCAGTAAACCAATGATTGTTCACCATCCAGAAAACACTGAACTAAATCAAAAGACTACATTGGAATTTAAAGAAAGCTTTTTATTTGATCTCTTTCCTTAATGAAAAAAATCTCCCTAAATCATCAAATTTTAATAACAATAAGGCTGAGTTTTTCTTACTGTATATACTTTCTTTCTGCTTGAATAGAGTTAAAGTAACATGCTCATTATGTTTACAAAGTTGGAAAATATATCATTTTCTGATTACAGACTGATTTATTTACATCCAATAATTGTTTCAACGATATTTATTATGTCCTTCTACATTCCATGCCCTTGTGTAAGTTGCTGGAAATATCACAGTAACCAAACTAGATATAGCCTCTGCCTTCATGGAATGAACATTCTGGAACAAGTGAGAATTATTAAATAAATAGATATATACTATGTCATTTGATCATAAGTGCTATGAGAAAAATTAGTGTGGTAAAGGGAAATAGAGTGTCCATAGTACAGTAAGGGGGAAAGAGAGAACAGAGCTTTTACAAAGATTGGTCAAATAACATTTCTCTAAAAAGTGACTTTTAAACTAACTTTTGAGGGAGAAGTGTTTGAAAGTTCTGAAATTTGAGGAAAGCACAAATAAATACATGAAATAAAATAAATTCAGAAAAGCAAAGAAAAAGAACATAAAATAAAGTAACATTTAACAAACAAGTAATGAATCTGTATTTTTATTGGTAATATATCACGAAAGGTGTTTGTTTGTTTTTCAGTTTTATTAACAGTTTTCCCTTAAAAAGGCTGGAGTGCATACTAAACTATGACCAACACTGGAGGACTCTCAAATAAGGAATGATGAGAAACTTTGCATTTTTCTTTTTACATTTTTATATTACTGAATATTTTAGAACGGAAAACTCATACGGGTTGAAAATATTCTTCTGCAGGGTAATCGTCAGTGGCTTTATAGCATTACATTATACAGCTAATTAGCTAAAACAGAATTTATTTTATTAGGCTACCATTATTGGATATTTAATCTTTCCAATTTTGGGTGAATAATATGATTTTAATGACTTTCATGATAAATATATAATATACCAGCTACATTATAAGCTAATTAGACTTTCATGGACTAGCCTGGTAATATACAGTTTCGTATTCTATGGGAAAATTGTATTATGCATTCCAAACAATTTATATAAAGAGTAACCTTTGGAGCAAAATGCATGTTTTAATTGTGTGCTTTCCCTACAATTAAGTTATTTTACAACTTGAGTCACTTCTGTACATTGCTTGAATATGGATATGATCCTTGTTACCCTTTAAATGTGTTGGGCTACTTTAAACACCATATGAAGCAACAAGTGTTGGTTTTTATTTGAATAGTTTTTACACTAAATAATTAATAAAAATTCAAACACTCAAACAGCTCCTACGGGAAGAAAGGGAAGATAAACTGACAAGACACATAAGAAAGTCCATGACTGAGGCAATCATATGATGTGCAAATTTCAATGTGCTGGGGAACTTTCTATGATAACCATTCCCCACGCCAGGCTAATTTGATTGCTCATCTCTGTATTTAAAAACATCTGGAACTACTTTTAACATGGTGCTTATCACATTGCACTGAAATTGCTCTGATTCACTGTCTCCCACTTATCTGCAAACTTCTTAAAATCAGGGACTACATATTTTCTCTCTGAAATCACTACAGGTTAGCCCAGTGCCCAGAGCATATCAGTTCCTCGGGAAATGTTTATTAACCTGAAATAACAACACTTGAGGTATATCATAGAAGACAGTATGAATACTGATGTTAGAATAACATAAATGTCAATCCATAGGAAAGCAAAATGGAAAGAATGGCATTATCAGGGAGAAATCCATTTTCAACACTCGGATTGGAATATTGGAGTTCTCATCAATAGACAGAACAACAGAGAAAATATTGGAATTGTGCCTATGCTACTCCAGCACCGAAGAAGAGATAAAGGAATTTCTCTTCTTTTCCAACACTATCTTCCCTCCTTCCATAAAGTAGAGTCCTACCATATATAGGAAACAGGTTTCATGAATAAATGGACTCCAGCTAATGTACTCTAAAGCCTCCACTTTCTCACTCACCCCTTTCCACCCCCTTCTGTCTGGACAAGTTAAAGATGGCTAAGAAATATGAAAAATTATTTCATATAAAGGATGGGTACTTAATAGCTACCTAAGGGAACCATGAGGGTACAGCTCTTAGATCTCAGTATCAGGAAAGTAATTGACACACCCCACTGCTTTGCTCTGAAATTTATCATTGTGTTTGTACCAACATCATGCTTCTCACGGGCTGTTCCCAGTCAGTGACTGAACATGGTAGAAACAGTAAAGCAGAAACATTTCTGAAAGATGAAAAATTTTTCTGGGGACTTTGATTTTAAGGACTCCCCAGTGATCTTTCTGGACTTTTCTTAATCTGCACAGTAGCTTAAAAATTTTCCAACTCACCTCCCTTCCTTCCCTCTTTCTTTCACTCAGGGTTTCAGACCAGCAGCATGGTCTTACGTCTCTGCCAGCCTTTCTGGCTCTCTCCCTATTTTCTTTCACAGGCATTTTTCATAATATTCTTGCACATTTAACCCTCTCTGGAATCTGCATTTTCAAAGCAAACAAAATAACAAAATATAGCATGGAGAGGTGCCATAATGCCTTGTATTTTATATATGTGTATTATATCTCTATATCTATCTATCTATCTATCTATCTATCTATCTATCTATCTATCTATCTATCATCTATCTATCTACTTATCTATCCATCTATATCAATCAGTCAATCGATCTAATCTATCTAGCTGTTAAAATTTATCCATAAGTAGATTGCAAGAATCTTGACAATGCCTGATTTATCATATGTTGCAATTCTTCAAAGTTAATGTGTGTGTTCATTCCATGGGCTCCTGTAACAAAGTACCACAAACTGGCTGTCTAAAAACAACAAATGCATAGCCTCTCACAGTTCTGGAGACTAGAAGTCAAAAATTGAGGAGTCCCCAGGACCAACACTCTCTCTGAAAGCTTAGGGAAGAATCCTCCTGCCTGTTCCTAGTTTCTGGTGGTTGCCCGCACTCCTTCGTGTTTCTTGGCTTGGAGATGCATCAGTCCAATCTCTGCCTCTGTAATCTCATGGTCTTCTCCCCTGTGTGTCTCCTAGCTCTCTGTCCAAATTTCCTTCTTTTTATAAGGGCAACAGTCATTGGAGTAGGGCCTATCCTAACCCAGAGTGACCTCATCTTAACTTGATTAGTTTTGTAAAGATCCTTTTTCCAAAAAAGGTCACATTCATCGATATCACCAGTTAAGGCTTGAACATATCTTTTGGGGGACATTGGATTACTTTAGTGATCAATATAGTGATATTTCAAAAAAAATAAAAGACTATGTAACTCACTTGCTTAACACACTCCATTGACTTTCCATTGTAATCAGCATAAGATTCCAGATCCATACCTTGGACCAAAAGCTCCACAAGAGTCCTTCGTGGTGTCTCTGATCTCATCTCCCTCCTTCCAGGAGGCCTGTGGTCCAGCCACAACTACCCTCTACCTGGGCATCAAACATGTCAACCTTTAAGCCTCAGGGAAAGCTTACTTGTTCTTTGTTTTTGCTGCATCTGTCTTTTCATAGGTTTACACATCTCTGGCTCTTATTCATCATCCCTGATTCCACTCATATATGAGTTTCTCAAAAAAAAAGACTTTATAAACACTCTACTAAAGCAATCTGTAGTCCTTTGCAGTCAAGCTCTACCCCCATAACTTATGTTATTGTCTTCACAACATCACTGTCTAAAATTAATTAGCTTACTTTTTGTGCTTGATTTTTTGCTTTGTTTTGTTTTCCTACTGGAAATCATTTTCTGCAAGGGTAGTTATATCATGTTTACTTCTCTATTTCTAATATTTCAACCATGTCTGGCAAATGGAAACAGTTTAAAAAAGTGTGTTGAGTGACTGATTTACAATGTGCTATATAAAGATAGATACGAGTAATGGACAGCCAGGGGGAATCAGGAGAGGTTGAATATTTGAATTTGACAATGAAGGTCTTATGCCTTCAAAAAATGTATGTTAGAGGTCTACTATGCACTAGGTGTAACACCAGGAGGAAGGAGTTGCTCAGTATCTGAAGGTATTTCACACAATAAACAGTATGGAAAGACTACCATGAAAACTGTGAGCATGACGTTGGCAGTCACCACTACTGAAATTCAGAAAACAAAAGGATCACAGAAGGCTGGAATAACCAAGGAATGTTACTTAGGATTGAGTGGACATCCCCTCTTTCCCATCAAGGAAAAAGGGACGTCACTAGTGTAAAAGTTAGAAGGCTATAACAGTAAGGGGTGAAATTGCAGAGATTAGAGTGCATAAATCTGACTGGAGTCAACCATGTGTTCCAGGTGCACTATTTCTGTAATGATATGGAGGGAGATATGGCTGACATTCATCTTGAGGAGGTCCTGAAAGACTGGAAAGTCCAGGTTCTCCAGGAGTTCTTAATGGGGACCTATTCGAGGAGTCTTTTCAGTTCAGTCTCTTTAACATTCTGAAGGGAGTCACTGTGTACCATTGTATTTAAATGTAATTTAGTGTATTCCAACTATATTAAGAAGGATGAAAGGATAGATTGATCTTCAGCCCTTTAGCCTTTACACTGTTAGACTAGAAGTTTTGAGAGAAAAAAATTGTAGAATCAGGAATAACTTTATAAGATACATCTGTCTAGTTTAGTGTCAACATATATGTAAAAACACTGCTTTTGGTGCTTCCCAAAACACCATTTCCAAAAATAATCATAGAATTCTAGAGCTAGAAAAGACATGCTAAGTTATGTAATTAAAAACCACACTATTTAAAGCTTAGATTTTTTTTATATGATAAGCTTTGATAAGTCATGCAGTAAAACTATTATTAGCCCATGGCCAGAAAAACTAGCCTTCTGATTGTTAGTGACTTCATAACTGGAAGACTCCATGTGCCGAGGAACTTAATAAGTAATAATTTTTTTTCAACTTTAGTCTCTGCTAATTTTATACAGAGGTACATTGACCAACTACTACATATATACTCACACCCATACACATATACAAGTATGTAGGTATCCTTGCTTTTTATTTTAATTTGTTTTATGCACATGTACACCCATGTAAACATAGCATACATGTATACATATATAAATATATGTTACATATACACTATGCATATATACACATATGTATATCTATAAAATATTTGGATATGTGTATATATATATATGTGTGTGTGTGTGTGCTACATGTATGAGTATATGTAAAAAAGA
Source organism: Rhinolophus hipposideros (assembly GCF_964194185.1). NCBI lineage: Eukaryota > Metazoa > Chordata > Mammalia > Chiroptera > Rhinolophidae > Rhinolophus > Rhinolophus hipposideros. The sequence continues at coordinate 86,181,778 of NC_138051.1, forward strand.
GAAACAAATAAGGAGTTTAATGGTTTATCAAAACGAGTCACCTATGCAAATCTATACCCATCTGGATTTGAAATATCATTTTTCTTCTTTCTTTCTTTCTTTCTTTCTTTCTTTCTTTCTTTCTTTCTTTCTTTCTTTCTTTCTTTCTTTCTTTCCTTCTTTCTTTCAAGTTTACTGTCCAAATCTTGTATTTAATTATTAAAGCAAAATGTTAAATTCCCACAAATCCAAATCTGTGGGGAAGCGTTCTAATACTTTATCTTCAAGGATGACAAATATGACGCTAGCACCATTCGGTGTGCCCAACTTCCCTGCAATAGCAAAACAAGATCTACACGTCCTTTCAGCTCCATGCTCTGTATAGATATTTTTGGATTTTCTTATAAGCTACCTAGTTATTTAGAATGATTTTTTGCTTTCCTCATTGAGACTCATGGCTTTACATCTACAGGACTGCCCTGAATATTGTGGCTTTTGTTTTCCAGATCACGTGTCTAGCACACTGAAAGGAAGGGAAATGGAATTGACCTTTTGGGAAAGGGAAAGTGTTTATGCTCCTGTTTGGGCAGCAAGCCCCAGGAACACTGTGCACACCACAGTGCCTCAGTAATTAAGTTCAAAGTCTTAAACAAACAACAACAACAACAACAACAACAAATACTAGAGAAATAGAATGAAACCTTTAGTATTTTCACAGAGAAAACATTATGAACAAGTAGGGTTATAGGATCTAGGTAGCAATTATATCTATATCACAGAAATTCTAAATTGTTTTTCCTCTACAAAAAAGTACAGCACAAAAGTAGGGTTCACACTTACACTTTATTAAAACAATTATGTACTATCTATTCAAGTTCATAGCCCATGAGAAGTAATTTTATTTCAAAATAAATTTTGCTGTTGATAATAAAACTATGCCAATAGTATTAAAAGATTAATTGTTAAACGAAGCTTTCAGTGACTATTATTAATTTATTTGAAGGTTGAATGATGTTTCTTTTTTCAGTTAGATAACCTCAGTACCTCAAATGTCTATCAAATTCTAAAAAGGTTGGTGACAAATTATTTAAGTGGTTCACCTGCCAATTAAGTAAAATCAAGTTTTCAGCATGATATAATTTATCTGGTTATAGGTTATCATAGCTGAATAAACAACACATCTATGATGTTGTCAACAGACAATCAATTTGTGCTCTGTCTTATTTGTAAAAGAATGAAAATGAAGAAGTATAAAGCAGGGGAAATGGGACAGTGAGACTCAAGGAGATCAAGTATTCCACTCTATTTGCTCAGGTAAGCCTCAGTTTTCTTAAGTGAAAGGTGGGATTTGTAGTTTGTACTCAGCAGATTAAAAGCTTGAAATGCAGAAGGACATTTTTTAAATTTGTATTTTGTCAGCACATATAGTTTTCAGGTAGAGAGTGAGAGTTTGTCATAAATATGATAGGTATCTGAGCACTCTGTTGCACATGGGTCCTCGGCATGTATTTTATTCCACTTAATATTCTCAACAACAAGATGTATGTTATTGCCCCCTCCTTATGGATGAGGAAACTGAGTCATAAATTGTTTAAGACATTGCTGAATAGTGTAAGAATTCAAACCTAACTCTTTCTAATGACCAAAATGGTATTCTATCTGGCACGCTCCACTGTCTCCCAGGAAGCATAAATACTAGTGAAAAGTGAATTCTTACACTAATAATCTGGCTAGATTTTTCTCTCTGAAGCCAAGCTCTGTGTTAGGTTGAATTAGGGTGACCAGGTGTAAGAATTTGGGAATCATGCAGGCATAGCCTAAAACAAACACTAATAATAGAAATAGGTGAGTTTTCCATAGTTCAAGCATTTAGGTTTTTAAAGGGAATACATTAAAAAATAAACAAACAAACAGAACAAACAAACAAAACATTGTTTTACTTGGCCAGAATCAATGAGTAAGACATTAGCTCACTGGTATTAAAATCATGATTCTTAACACTCAGAGATCAGATTGAAAACTTGGCTCTTTTTGTTTTGGTTCTTGCTTCTTTTTGTTTGTTTGTTTCATCAAAAATAATACTTAAATAATTGTTAACCTCCCACAGCGTGATGTTCTCTACATGGTGATAGTGCAGGTCATAAAGAAATGTATCTAATATTTTAGGAGGAGAATAGTCAGTTAACTATTATTTTAATGTATATGTTTTTACTGTATAAGGTTAAACCCACATAGTCCTACTATATATTTTAAGTAATAACCCACATTTTTCAAGTTCCTCAAACTTAGTTCTGAATTTTTGGTTGATCATTTGACTTATCCTAGCCTCACGATAAGACAGGAAGAGAAATATGCCCTTCCTTGGGAAACCCGTGGAACGTTACAAAAACATGAATATGGCAGAGATTGTAAGTTAACTTTGAAAGTGCACTGATAAACTTTGAATTATTTATCTGTGAAATTCAAAACATGTGTGAGTAGCTGCTCGTTGGACAACTCCTCTAAATCTTTAGTCCAACATCACTGAACATTTCCCTCAGTGATTTGAAGAAATTAAAAGGTAAGATTTCTGCTTACTGGAAATAAGTCATGAACTGGCTTTGCATGTCTCTATTTTGGTCTGGCACACACATTTACTGGAAGGCCTAATAGTAACCTCTGAAGAAATTCATAATCAGGAAATGATGCGATATTTCCATTTCAGATATTGGCCTAAATGGCATGGTAATGATACCTTGTTAATGCCATGAATGTGTGTGTGTGTGTGTGTGTGTGTGTGTGTGTGCATGTGTATAGATGAATGCTCTTTATAGATATGGGATACATCAATATATGTATATTGCAATGACACGTATATGTATGGATTTCAGAATACCATGGCCTCAAATTACATCTATATAGGAGAGAAAACAAAAACAACATCCTTTTAAAAACTTGGCCACATTAGTAATTAGATACAGTTTAACATTTTAAAAACAGAATATTTCGCTGGTTTCAATTTTGGTATTAGAGTTTATTTAAATAGTCCGTTACACATGGACAGAATCATAAACACAGAGTTATAGTGAGGGGTCTTCTCACTGCTTAATGGTCCCTTGGTTCATGTCGTCACCATCTGGACTATATGAATTGTCAAGTGTGGGAAGCCTCTTAGCCTATAAAATGCTATTTGCCTGGCTACTTAGGCCTATTGGGTGTAAACTGAGATTTTACCTATCATCACTTCCCTCAACAATGTCTAGAAAGAGCCAGACTCATAGATCTCTAAATTACTAAAGACATTTCCTCTTTTTGTTTTGTTTCCTGCAAAAGCTTAGGTTTATGCTTATGAGCTTATTTCATTTTCTTTTAGCTGTTGGCCCTTTAGAACTGAACAGGCTTGGACAGGAATAATCCACAAGCTATATCAGAGAGAAAAACGAGCAGGACAAGATGAGAAGGCTCAAGGCCATTTCTTGATATGCTCCCATCCCATCATTATCCCTCATGGTCTTTCATGTGTATTTCAACTCTGTGAAGGCTGCTGATAAATTCTAGCAGTCTCCACTTGGACAGCTTGTTCCAAAGAAAATCTAAGTTGTTTAAAGTATGCCATAGAATCTGATCCATAGTCAAATTTCATGTAATAACATTTTATGAATTTTATTACAGATTTCTAAATTCCTTTGTCAAAATGAGTTTTCAACTGAGGTAAAGTTAGTAAAATTAGGAAACGGAAACTATTTCTAAAGATGCAATTGCGTGTTTACCACAAAATCAAGTTCTTTTAGATAATCTGTCATTCCTAAATTTCAGTGTGCATTGCACATTGCAGTCCTGTTGCCCATGTAGGAATAATAGTGCATTTTTGAGCACCGACTATGTGGCATGTTTTGTGATCATGCATATGAGTATTATTAGCAAGGTGATTTTATAACTTTACAAATGGTAAAATAGTAAGACTATGTAACATGGCTGCCTCCAAAACTCAAGAGGAGAGTATGTGCTGAATTCAGCTGATATGACAGTGGGGCCGGTGCCCTTCCCAAGACAGCAGGTGGCCACTTATGATACTAGAATATCAGGCAAGTGCAGGACTCAGAATTGATTCCTTCTGCTGTAAAAAAACATTAACTGAAGAAGTGTCTACTGGTGCAGGAGTGGCTTTCTTAAGGTCACATAGTTAAATCATAAATATGTCATTCCCTGTTCCTCTGCCCATTCACATCTTTAAATTTTAGTTCAAATTCAAAATTCAGACCACTTTAATCTTTAAATTTTCTAAACTCGAAGAGCTCACGTAGCCTGTGTAAATGATGCACGCATCCATCATATCGCAGTGATTAGGATTTTCCATCACATGTGCGTATGATTGAAAAGTGATAATGATCATAGATATTTGCATCATTTTTGTCTACAAAATATCAACAAATCATATCGATGTACCTTTTTTCTATTTTCATCAGAATATTTGGTATTGTTTAACTGTAGTTCAAATTGTTTGTTGTCTCCTTCTTCCCTTCCTTCCTTCTTTCCTTCCTTCCTTTCTCTTTCCTTTTCTCCCTCATTCTTTTTTTTTCTTTCTCCTCTCCTTCATTCTTTTTTTCTCTCTTTCTCTTTCATCCTTTCTTATGTTTCTTTATTGTGAGCATATATGTGTGTGCAAGTGCCTTTTAATTAAGGAAACATAAACACAGATTCTAGAAATTAAAATAAATTCAAGCATAAAGTAATGAGCTAATGCCTAGTCTTCTCTTTTATTAAAGCGTATTATGCACCTTGTATAATTTTTAAATGTTTCCATTTGTGTTATTACCAAGTTTCTTGAGTTCAAGTGCCGATCCTTCATGCCACTTTTGTAATAGAGTAGATGGGAATGTATTGGGGTGGGATTGGAATGTATTATATGTAAAGGGATTAAACTTTTTTTTTCAAAGAGCCAAAAACTCATACAATTTCTCTCAAACTGTAGTCGGAGATTTCTTTTTTTTTCCAAATTAACTCTCATTTTAGAAACCTTTCAAGGAAATTCCAAAGTACCCACTCATTCTCTGGTCTTTCTGGAAGAGGATTAAGAGTCTGAAGGAAGTCAGTGAAATTTAGCCAGCTCCATGAAAGAACATAGCTTGCATTTTATTCTCACTAGCATAACAACACACAAAACAGGCACAATTATTTGCTTTCACAAACTTTCTTTCAAGGAGCATCCTAAAAACTTTTTAACTTTCACCAAACCATTCTGAAAGGTGTTTCAACCTGCAGGACCTCCTCACTTCTGTAATAAATCACCTAGAGCTGGAAATTGTCTGAGCCTAAAAGAACACTTTAAGCAGCAAAACCAGACATTTCTTATCCGATTTCCTGAAAACTCAGACTTTGCTAAGGTTTGGCTTTCATTTCTTCTACCCTGGTGAAGTCCCAAAACTTTCAGATTTATATCTCTCATTGAAGACAAAGTAGCAGCATATCAGATTTTTCTTCTAGAGAACAGTTTCTAATTAGGAGCTTTTCAACTATAAACCAATTGGAAAAAGATTTAGACCAACTCCCACATTTGGCATTTTTCCATCAGCTGAGATCAGGCTTCCATCTTTTAGGTGAATAAACACTATCTCTGCTTATGAGTGAAGGCTCCGGTCCAAGCCCTGTGACTTCCAACTCCCCTCACTATAAAATGCGACCCCAGTCACACTCTTCCCAGGAATGCTTGGCTATCTTGATCACATTTTCTCATGAGTCAGGATAGTCAACAGGGACATATATCACAATTCTGGCTCTCTCTACTTGTCTGTCTTATCTAGAAAGGTGGAAAAGACTATTATGGTTTATCATCATCTGAAGTTTAATATTTGTCTTGGAAAAGCCAATGATATTTATAGATGCAGAAAAGGCTTTATAGGTGTGAAGAAGAGATAATGATAAAAATAACTGACATTTATTGATCTGTGTGCACTGTGCCAGCCACTGTATTCAGTGGGTATGGCAATCTACCTTTATTTTGAATCCACTCAACACTCTATGAATTAAATGTTATACTTCTCATTTCATAGAGAGAAAACTTAGAGAGTTTAGGAAACTACCCCCAAAGTTTCCTGGCAAGAGAAAGGCAGAATTAGAATTCAAATGCAAATTGGTTTGGTGTCAGAAACTTTGACATTAAATATTACACATATTACCTCGTAATAATTGAATTACAAATGTTCTTGCTTTGCTATATGTAAAATCATATGGAGTCAACATTAGTCAACATAAAAAAAGATGAAAGAAAGGAAACACTAATTCATTTTGAAAAATATTGGTCTCACTGAGATTAAACCTGTTTAAAAGAACAAAGTAGCTGTTGAAAGAAAATGTTAAGTGGACTTTAACTTGGGAACATTTTACTGAGCTCCATAGAGAACAACTGAATGTATTCTATATTTTAAAAATGTATAACACTGTCACTTTATATAATAAGACAGTATGAGTGAACAATATCTCAAATTATTTTAATTCCTGATGCAAATATATAAGGCTTATAGTCATCACATTGTATTCTGCCAAATCGATGGTGAAACATACAGTGGGAAACTACCTCCTCCTCTATATCAAACTATTTTAAAAGTTTTAAGCTAGCAAAGATTAGAATCTATTTTTTAAAAGATATTCAAAGAAACCACCAATATGAAACCAATATTCCTTTGCTTAGAAGCATAAAAAGCCAAAAGAGCAATTTCTCAACCACAATTTTCCTGGGGGATAAAGGGTTTTCACATTATCCTCTAAAATAGAACAGAACTTCCCAAAATGGCAGAAATGTTCTCAGTCTCTCTTTATAATTTCCATCTTAGCTTTGAACTTTTCCATTCTTTTCTGTGAAAATTAAGGTCCATTAGAAAGCATCTGATATTACAAGCACTTAATAGTTATAAAGAGTAAAATTATCTCCATTCATCAACTCAATCTGCAAAACAACAGCAACCATTAGAAGACAGTACAGAAAGAACAGATAAAGACAAATTCACTTCAGTGATGGAATCCAGGTCACAAGCAGGATTTCTTTCTTTTGTACATCCAAGTTACAACTGATTGACCTATGTTCACTGTCATTTCCCTATTCAATCCACCAGAATAATCTATTGATCTAACAGATCTGACTCAAGCAGAGCTGATTTTATCACTTAGTAATGGAAAGAAAAGTACCATCTTGTGTGAGCCATAGTAGTGTCAGAAGAGAGGAGATGAAGGTAGATATTTATAGGCGTTTAAGTTCTGCGTTCTAGTGCTTTAAGACAGGTTTTCCAATATAGAGATATGATTGGGACTGGACAATTTTCTTGATATAAGAGTTTAGAACTGATGGACGCAGCAACGTGAAGTTTGAAGAATCTCATAAATAAGCATTTGCCTTGTTGAGCTATCTTCTGTTTTGTTAATGGATTATTTATCCAGATGAGTAACGTGCTGTCCTGAAAAGGAGACTAACTGTGCAGTATATTATTCAGATAAACTCATTTTCAGAAAGTCTTGAATCACCCAATGAAATTATTATTTTGAGAAAGATTTTACACACCTTTTTTGGGCAAAAATTTCAGGGACAAATGGTAAAGTCATGTTGTTGTAAGTGGCCTATTTAGGTCAATTTGGTCTGCTATAACAAAAATACCATAAACTGGGTGGCTTAAACAACTGACATTTCTTTCTCACAGTTCTGGAGCCTGGGAAGTCCAAGATCAAGATGCTAGCCAATTTGATTTTTGGTGAGAGCCCTTTTCCTGGCATGTAGACAGAAGCCTCCTTGCCTTATTCTCACATGATGGAGAAACATATCATCTCTCTCCTGGCTCTTCTTATAAGGTCACTAATAAAATTCATGAGGGCTTCACCCACATGGCCTAATTACCTCCCAAAGTTTCACCTCCAAATAACGCCACATTGAGTATTATGGTTTCGACATATGAATTTTGGAGGGACACAAACTTCCAGTCCATAGTATGGTCTTGTATTTAGTCTGAGAGCTAAGTTACGGGACTACAAACAGTCTTGGTTCTCAGCCTAATATCTCACAATGACTCTAAATACTTTTACATTAGAAACATTTTAAAGATTAAAGCTAGACTCCTAGGAAACGGTACAGAGAATATAAAATCTCTGATAGTAATAACAAATGTCTATTCACTTGTAACTATTGTTTGACAGTGTGTGCTCCTAGTACATCATTTAATACTTACAAAATATAATAGACTAAGTACTATTTGAATCCTCAGTTTACAAAAGGAAATATCTGAGACTCATAAAAGTTAAATAATATGTCCAAAGTCACCAGCTAGAAAATTCCAGAATCGGAATTATCTAGGACTCCTGGTTCTAGACCACATGCCCACCAATACACTAAAAATAACTCCAAACCCAGAAGATAAATGAGACATAGTTTTGAGAAAAGAATACCTAAGGGTTCATTGTGCTGATATAATAGCAATGGATAAATTTAAATTAGCTTGTATAGATATCTTTATTGTGATTCCTCTTATACAAATATAGTCCCACAATTCCTTTGCCAATAAGTTTCAAATTTTAACTATGAGGTTATTCTTAAAATTTGCCCACCAAAGACAACTGATAAACTACTAATTACATTAAAAAGTGATAATAAGTAAGACATTGTCAGCAATAGCAGATTAAAATAAATCTTCACATGTCTGGCTCTATGGTTGTCAAACTGTTTTTGCCTCAGGGGTACTTTATTTGAAAAAAGACGGCTAGTAGGCAAGTTGAAAACATTTGGACCTCATGGAGAATTTTAAAGAGAAAAAATAGAGGTAAAGAGAAATGGATTAGTAATGTCTATTTTTTTTTCTTGACAATGTATGTTATACAACCCTTATTTCTTTTATTTCTAAGAAATACAAGTTAAAAAAAGAGAGAGAGAGAGAAAGCACACAAAATCAAATGTAAGTTATCTGTAAAAAGCAGAAAAGTCAACCATCCCATATCACTCACATTCAGATAACTTGATTTATTCTAGCCCAAACTGTGTCTGTATCATTCTTATAGTGCAGACACTCCCAATCAACAAAGCTAACAATGATATAAGAACTACACAAAACATTATATTAACTTGACTAATAGATTGAATTTTGACTTATAAATTCAATCAAAATTATTGGTTTAGTATCTTCAAATCAATGAACTAGAATTATTTTGCATTCTTTCTACACCTTATATAAATGTAATTGGCTCAAATGACTTTGCTTGAAGACAAAAAGTTATATAAATGACCATTATTAGGAATTATATTTAATGAATATCTCTATTTCTATTAATAAATTGAAAGCTTAAGTTTAAGCATCAGCTGGTAGTATTCATGAGACATGTTTAAACTTATATACTATAAATAACTATGAATCCTGTTCTTGCTCTAAAAAATATATAAAAATTACTGAAGAAGTAGAAATTTGAAACACCTAAACATTACTTGCTATTCTCCAATTATTCAGAGATGAGATATTTAGAGCACTATTTTTTTTCCAAAAAAATTAGAACACATTTGTTTGTTGTTACTAAAAACAGTGTAGTCGTTGAAAAACTCATGATATTACAGTAAAATATAAAAGATCTATTCAAACATATGCAAATTAAAGAGAATGATGGGACTTCATATTTCTTGCTTTAAGAACATATTAAAATTAGACCCCAAACACATCAACTTGAAAATAAATTAGTTCGTGTGGCTGTGTTTCAAACAACCTTTATCAGCAAAAATTAAGGAAAAGAACTTTGCACAACTTGCAATGAATGAATTGCTCTAATGTAGTCTGTGAGAGATTAAGATGATAATTTAAAGAAATCAATATGTCAATTTCAAGTTATTCAATAACTATTATTATCCCAATGGGGAAAAGATGTGCATTCTAAACTGTTTAATTTTTTGCCCTCTCATTTTCTCTGCCATTCCAAACAGTACTCTAAATTTTCCAGTGAAGGCTGGTAAATTAGAATGAATGAAACCCAATTCTGGGACTTGACTTGAGCTACTGAAGGAGACACGTCTCTCTTTTCTGCTGACTATGAATGAAGAACAATCCAGTCCTGGGCTCTGTCTGGGTGACAAATTGGGGAGTGTGCTTGAGCAGAGGCAGCCCTGAGAAGGCCAAGTCAAAAACAAAGATAGCAACTAAGTCCAGTTATTACCATTTGAGCCCTAGATTAAGGCTTCCCTCAAGCTAGGGGTACATCTGGAAAGTCTATTTGCCTGCAACACTACCTGCTCTCTTTCCTTTCCTTAATTCAAATTTCCTATCACAAACAACCAACCCTGTCCTGAAAGATACATAGTGAGTCATTATTTTAATCAAGTTCACAGGAACAATGAATCATGGAACTAAGATGTTTAAAATTAGTATTTGATCAACTTTCCTTCTCCATGTATGTTATGGACTCGGTAGGTCCTCCCGAAATTCATATGTTAAAATCTTAACCTCCAATATGACTGTATTAAGAGGTGGGACCTGTAGGAAGTGATTAAGTCATAAGGGTGGAGCTCTTGCAGAAGAGACTCTAAAGAGTTACCTTGTCCCATCCAGCCTGTGGGGGCACAGCAAGAAGACAAGCCATTTATAAATCAGGAAATAGGTTCTCACATTGACACCAAATCTGCTGGCAACCTGATTTTTGACTTCTCACTCTCAAGAACTGTGAGAAATAAATTTCTGTTCTTTAAGACACCCAGTCTATGGTATTTACTTTCTTTCTCTTTCTTTCTTTCTTTCTTTCTTTCTTTCTTTCTTTCTTTCTTTCTTTCTTTCTTTCTTTCTTTCTTTCTTTCTTTCTTTCTTTCATTCTTTCTCTCTCTCTCTCTCTCTCTCTCTCTCTCTCTCTCTCTCTCTCTCTCTCTCTCTCTCTGTCTCTCTCTCTCCCTCCCTTTTATAGCAGCCTGGATGGACTAAAACAATGTGTTAAACTCCTATTCTATGTATGTTATTCCGTATAACAGTAGCATTGTGGAGTTTTAGATCATGGCCAGGCCAGCTTCACAAGAAACGATGATTTATGGAAAAACAAAGGAACTAAAGTGGCCATGAGGGGATCTGGGATAGACTATTTCAGACAGGAGGAGCAGCAAATGCAATGGATTTCAGGTGGCATGTTGCCTGCATTGCTCAGAGATTAGAAAGGAGTGCAGAGTTGCTGCAGTGGAGGGAGAGAAAGGAAGAAGAGTCAGAAATGAGATTAGAAAGGGAACAGGAGGTCTAATGGCATAGCAATAGTCAAAATTCAGATCAAATCCACTCCTACGCACAATTATTAAACATTGAGCTCTAGGGGAGAAAGCCAGGGAGCTGGTTACAATAAACAAGAACTGATATTAAGAATTCAATTCATCTCAGAAACATAGAGAATCCACTACCATGTACAAGAACAAAAGAAACTCAGAGTAGGATTGGCAAGTCATTATTTCAAAGGTGGTTTTAGTTCTTCAAAGCAAGGGCAAACATTTAGGTATATTAAGAAATGCCATATGTCAGGTCAATCTCTTTCTTTGACACAGTCCCTTCAGGTGAGCCAGTGTTAATGGAGACATTGGGAGATAGAAACCCTCCATAAAGGAATCAACTGTAAAATTTCCGAAACAGATATAGGAAAAAAAAATGATCCATTGCCTTAAGAAGTGATATCTGTTCTTTGTGAGGTAAGACCAACCAAATGAACAGTCATTGCAAAAAGCAGTTACTGTGTGTGAGTAATACTTATGATGAGAATATGAAATAGATAATGAAGAAATTTTGTATATAACCAATTTTGGCAAGCAAGCTTGGGAAAGGTGAGAAGAAATCATATATAGAGAGAAACACATGAATATATGAAGAATGAAACAATTTGAATTGTCAATTAGTAAAATTACTAGCAGACATGAAGTTATTCAGTCCTATCATGAATTATCTCTCCTAAGTAAAATTGGCCTTTCAACACTTCAAAGAAGACACAACTATGATTAATTTGACTAATGAAATTCAGCAAGGGGGTATGTCATTTTTCTTTAAGAACTTTTAAGTTGGCTTTTAAGAAAGTGCATGATTTGCTGTATTTCTTTCTCTCTCTCTCTCTCTCTGTCTCCCCCCCCCCCCCCATTTTGGATGTGGCCCTCCCTTCAGCCTGTACTGATGAATGATGATCACATGGCAAAAGCAAGAGACAGCCCACAATGGACAAGTAAGAGCAAGGAAAACACACTTCGGTCATTTTAAGCCACTGATGCTTTAAGGTTGTCTGTTACTGCAGCGTAACCTAGTTTTACTATACTGTCATAGAAAGCAATATACTCATCATAAGCTGATTATCTCCCTTTACTACAACAATTGTTGATGGTAAAAATGTAAGAGAAAATAGATCCATCTAAAAGTAAAAATAAATCAATCTGTTCTCTAAATGACCATTCTTTGATTTAAAAAAGGTGTCTTTCCACCTTGGCTGGCATGCAAACTGCATCCCCCATTCCAGCCCCACTCCACCCCCACTCCAACACACACAGTAACAATGAAAACAGAAAGACTGAAAGAATAATTCTGTTGATAATGGTTCTTTTATTATAGAAGCAAAGTGAAAAAGCATGAATAATGTCTGTTATCAAAGAAAAAGATTAGATTCAGTGTCAGGAATATTAGAATTGTTACCCAGTATAGTCCAAATTTTTATATATTGAAAAAGAAAACAAAAAAACGAAAACAAACAAACAAACAAAAAAAAAAACTACAAAGAAAGAAGGAAAGAAAAAAAAATTCCTGAACCCATGTTTTTGTCTTCTTTTTTGTTTTATGTCCTAGTAGTCTCAGATATCAAGGTTACTGTTTTCTTTCCCCAATATTTATGGAAAATTCATACAGCTCTAACTGCAAAGCTATAAAATTGAAAATATAATATATAACTTCCCAGGTCTTGTATCATTAAGACACAAACACACAGAACTAAATTTTTCAGATTAGCAAGTTTTTTGGTGTTAAGAGTTAGAGTATATCTGCCTTGGTCTAATGAAAGATAAATAAAATGGATGTGTCATATAATTTTTGTAACACAAGGGATAAAATAAGATACAGATTTTCCCAGAGCAAACAATACACAACTTTAATTCTAAAGTTTATGGGCACTTGTCCTGGCACTTGTACTTTGGAATTCATGAAAACATATCTTAATTGATAACATAGAGGGAAATAGGTTTTTCCTCATAAAACATTTTAAGACATTCATTAGAGGGATAAATGTGAGAGTGAGACTGTGAGTGGCAGGCAGAGACTTATCTTGTGTGTCCCTCTTTTCCCAGAGATTAAGACATTTACTGCTGTGGACTGTTTTGGTATTTTAATTAACAATTCAATGATTCTAAATTTATCCTACTTTTCCAAATTCAGCTAGGGAAATTTTAGTCAAATCTGTTTGAAGAGGATTAAGAACAATTATACATGGACTAAGCAATACAATACCTTCTCATCTGTTAGGTTTGCTAGGAAGAGAGAAGAATTTAATGACTTGATGAGTTCATGTCTAATAGAATTTGTTGTCAACTTGAAACCCTGAACTCCTTAAAATGCATCACTTACCCCTACTCCTGTGAGTCTTAATTTTTAGAACTAGCCTGTTCTCAGGAAACTAGAAATGTGGGCATTATGTTTACATAATGCCAAGAATTACCAGGTGGTAGGAATAGAGTTTTGTTTAATGAAAAAACATTAGATTTGGTAAATGATGATTAAATAAATATTTTTCATAACTTTCTTTTATTTGCACTATATAGAATGAAGAAACTTAAGTCTGATAATTTCATGCTAAGGGAGACAGTGTGACTTTTGAAAACACCTTAAACGCTGTCTCTTGGTTCTGTTTTTATTTTTTACAAAAATAGAATGTGTTTGTTTATTTATTTATTCATTCATTCATTCATTCATTCATTCATTCATTCATTCATTCATTCATGTTGAGGCATAATTTACATAGTGGTGTAGGCATAATAATGTCCCCACAAAGTTCTCCACATTCTAACCAACAGACCCTGTGAATATGTTTTCTTAACATGGCAAAAGAGAATTTGTAGCTGTGATTAAATTAAGGATCTTGAGATGGGGATTTTTCCTGGATTATCTGGATGGAGATAATACAACCACAAATGTTCTTATAAAAGAGAGGCTGGCATCTTAAAGACAGAGAGAAAGATGCTAAAAGGAAAGCAGAGATCTAAGTGATACAGCCATGAGGCAAGGAATGGGAGCAAAAGTCAAGGAACAGATTGTCCCCAGAGCCTCCAAGGAATACAGACAGTCTTTGATTTTAGCCCCACAAGAAACATGTCAAAATTCATATCTTTAGACCTTACGATAATAGATTTGTGTTCTTTTAATCCCCCAAATTGTGATAATATTTTGGGGAATGGGAACCCGATGCACATACAGTAATGTGTACAAACCTAATGCTCACAGTGTAATGAATGTGTGTAGAGTGTAGAGTGTATACACACACACTTCCACAGAACTTGGACCCAGATACAGATATAGACTATTTCCAGTATCCCCAATATAAAGGTACTTTTAATATGATTAAGTAAATAAAAGGGAGTACAAACTTTCACCAGATAACAAAACATTATCATCAATCACTGGGCAGAAGAACAAAATAAATCTGAATAGGGAAATTTAATATTTTTTATAGAACCAATAGATGAAATAAGCAATCAATTAGACTTATCTAAAGAGAGAATTAGAGAAAATGAACTTGAGAACATATTTTGAAATTTAGCAAAGAAACATGAAAAACATGAAAACAAGTTAAAGAACAAGAAAGTTAGAGTAAGTACATACATATAAGCTGTATGACTTCTAGAAGAACTAGAGAATGAAAGAAAAAATATTTTAAAAGAACATGGCTGATAATTTTGCAGAACTGGTGAAAGTTATACATTTTTATATTCATGAATTCAGCTAAACATAAGCTATGTAGATAAACATAAATCCTCGCCTAAATAGTTTATTAGTGAATTGGCAGAACAGCCCCCCTAAAAAAAGAGAAGACCTTAAATAAAAGCAGATTTAAAAAAAATCTTTAAAAGAATGGCAGACTAACAACTTGTTTTTATAAAAGCAAAAATTAAAAACCACAGCACAGGGATCAATACCTTTAAAATATTTGAGAAATAAAATAATATCAATCTGTGTGGAAATGACCTCTTCCCCCCAAACCAGTTACCTTCCTTTTTGCATCAGAATACAACTAGACTACAAAGTTGGCACCTGAACAACATGGGGGTTTAGCGGTACCGACCCTTGTACAATCAAAAATCCTCATATAACTTTTGACTTCCTAAAAATTTAACTATGAATAGCCTATTAGTGACCAGAAGCCTTACTGATGACATAAACAGTTGATTAACACATTTTTATATGTTTTATGCATTACATCCTATATTCTTACAATAAAGTAAGTTAGAGGGAAAAAATATCATTAAGAAAATCACAAGGAAGAACAAAGACATCTACAGTATTTATTGAAAGCATCCTCATAAAAGTAGATCTGTACAGTTCAAACTCATGTTGTTTAAGGGTCAACGGTATTTTCTTATCTCCCTTGTAGTTAGGTGACATAGTCTGAGTAGTTCGGGTCAATGACGTGTGGGAGAAAATGAAGTGTGCCACCTCTAGACAAAGCCTTTTAAGAAGTAAATCTCCATTCTCTCTTTTTCTTTCCACCAGCTTCTCACAGATGATGTCAAGACTATGGGATATAAAAGTCAAAGATGGAATGAGTCTCAGTAGCTGAATACACTTTAGAGATCTACCTTCCCAAAATTTTAATGTTAGTAAAAGAATTTACATCTTTGTCTACAAATGTCCCATTAAAAAGGGACATAGTATAATAGTATTGAAGACTCACTTTCTCAAAATGATAGGGAAACTATAAATTTATTTTCTAAATAATAATTTGTGCTAGTATGCTTGCTTCATAAGAAGTACTCATATTGTTCTTTCACTGAAAAATCCATCATTTCTCATTTGTGCAGATATTTATTTTAAGATATTATAATCAGATAGAGATCAGCTTGAGTTTGTACTTCAATATCTACTAATTGAGGAATCATGACCACATGACTTAAGCATTCTAAGCCTCAGTGTTCTGATCTTTAAAATGACTACTTAGAAAAGCTAATTAAAGTATAAGAGAAGTTAAAAATAAGAGTAACTTCAATAATATTTATTGAGTATTAAGTAAGATAATATATGAAAGCAATATAGTAAAGTGCCTCACACAGAGGGAAAAAAAAAAGGTAATTTTACCGTCCTATTTCTTTTTATCTTTTACTTTAAGTGGTCACATTATTTAAAATAAAGTATCCAGATAATTTCAATGTTATTTGTCCAGGAAAATAAAGATTGGACATATCTAAATAATAAGATTGTTCTAAAGTGATGTTTTCTTTTAAAAGATGTTTTAAAGATGTTTTCTTTTTAAAAATATCATTATAAAAATTGAAGAATGAAAACCTGTATTTATTTTCCCAACACATGTAGACCAACTAGTTGATGATGATTTTCCTTCATTCACCCACTCAACACTTATCTGTTACAATCTGTGCTCTGTCCATAAGATACAAAAGTGATCAAGGAAACATTACCAAATTCCAGCCTGCAAACAACATACATTCTGGTGGGATGCTAGACAATGTGAAAATATAGAAAAATAAATCACTAAAGGGAAACTTTCACATGTCACTGTGCAGGCTTGCTCAAATGTTACTTCTTACAAAACAAAAATATATGAAGACATATGGTTGACAATGAAATTACCATCCATTCTCTCTAAATTACTATTCTCTCTAAAAGTAAGGACTAGGTCATTGTTAGCAGTTGCTGCATGCCCGGTCTTGGTACCATGCCTTTCCCTTAGTATATAACACATGTGTTGAATGTGGGACTACATTAACACCATTTATTTGTTCTCTTTCTGCGTTATATCATTTTTTTCATTATGTTGTCAATTCACACTGTTTGAAATGCACCATGAAGTCTGTGTAATGCTCACATAGCAAAGAACTAATGGGAATTATGAAAGCCCACCTAAATAGAGTAGGAATGGAATTGACACTTTATAACACACCTGAATATAAGTGGTGGCACCTAAAATTTAAATATACTTGTACTTGAACATGAACTTAAAGTAGAAGAATTTGAAGATATGGGACTAATTTTCAATTCACCTTTGACACATAAGGAATGATATTGGGAATCCAAGATTCTACACATGTTGACTATACTGATCCTCCCTTTCTTTTGTTCAGTTATATTACAAATAGCTTAGTTACTATCCAGAAATTATTACTGGAATTTGATACTGATATTTTCTGATTATTATTATTTACTGATGTTTTCTTTAAATATGGGAATGATTACAACATGTTTGGAGCATTGTAATTCTTCAGTAATGATGATGTTTTTAAAAAGTTTATTATATAGCTACAAATTGAAATGTCTCCTGTAATTATAAAAAATGATTTAGCAAGTTAAATAGCAGTAGTTATCATAAGATTGAGTGAACCTGGTTCAGTCTGAAGTGTGATGTTAGGGTGAAAACATAGGGTCTGTATTTAAGTACCTTCAAAACTGCTGAACTCTTTTTTGTGGCGTCTTAAATGACAAAAACGCAGGCATGCATTTCACAAAGCACTTTTTCTTTCCTATACAATATTTCCACTGTAGCATAGAAATTGTTACCAGTATTCTTCTGCATTATTTCCTAACAGATGATCTAAATCATCAAAATAGTGTCTTTGAAAGAACATGTGATGTCCAGAAAGCCTTATAAAACTTTTTATGTCTGATTTAAGCACTTTTGAACGATAGGAATGCGAATGAAAACCACTAAAATCGTTGTGTTTTGGTTTGAATCTCTGAACTCATGCATTTCAAGTGACATGAAATAGACCCAGATAATACCATGACTGGTTAGTGCAATTCCCATTCACCTTTATAAGTAAAATAATGTTTTTACATGTTCCTAAAGAATCCCTGTTGCCACAGGAAAAAAAAAAAAAAAAAAACCCAAAACCTTATTTTTGCCCACAATAAACAGCTCTGATAGATTTCTGCACTTGGTCCTAAATACTTATGTGCTTTATTGTCTTTCATTCCTATGTAAAGGAATCTTACAAAGCAGCCGATGCAGGTGAGAGAGAAAGCAACACACAAGCCTGACTTAAGAGCTGATAACCGTGGTCATTTCCCATTAATTTGGTGGCTGTATGTTGCACAACAATTTAAAGTAGTGAGCAGTATTTATTTCACTGTCAGTCATATTGATCTGTCTGTAAATCAAAGTTAATTTTTTTTGTGGCAAAAATTAAGGTCATTTAAGAAAGAGAGGAAGTGACATCTGTCCGTTAAACATGAAACAGGTAAATATGAGAGTTTAATAGACACTAAAATCAGTTTATCATAAATCAAATGAGAGTGTATTAAATCAGCACATTTCTGCTAATTTTTTGACATGTTAATGGTAACTTATATTTTTGAGATTGGAGAGAAATATTCTTAATGTGGAAAAGTCCAGGGCAGAAGTAAGCATCAGAGAAGGAAATCGGAAATCAGAAGTGATTATTGATGCCCGGGATTTACTTGATGTGTCATTATCCATCTGTTAATTCACTCTGCTACTTTGCCCCTTTACTCTAAAATATGCTAAAAAAATCTCTTTACTAGAAAAAAATACCCTTCCTGGGAATATTTTCCCATTAAGCATGAAGTAAAAGGGAGAATTGCTAAGTCATTATGGTGTGTTAGTTGCAGGGTGCTATGATTCTGGACTATAAAATTTTATTCTTGAATTTTTCCACAATGTTGTTTTTTCCCTCCCTAAAGCCCACAAATTTGGCTTAACAAGAGTGAATGCATGAATCTGTAGCTCAGCAAGGCATTTACAAAATATGCATACAAAAATGATTATTGAAGAAATTATCTAAACGTCTGACAAAGGAAAAATCATCCCTCACTTATTCTCAATGATTTTGAGATTTCATGCATAATACAATTTGGAGTAATTTAACCACCCTCATAAATTCCTTTCACCACAGGGCAAGAAATCTTTCTCAGTAATGCACTGTGTGCAGACAGGCAAGGCATCAGCCGCTCCAGGAAGGATGAGGATAATGGTGATGACAGAGTGATGAGGCTGAGGCTAAAAATGATGATCAGGACAGTAATAAATTGTTGATTATCATTTTTTTTACCTAAATGGAAATATTTAAGTGAAATCCTCCTTGAATAAACGTGTGAACTGATTCTCTGAAAAAGTAAAATAGCCACTGTGACTGCATGCTTCTTAATCTAGATTCCTTATCTGTAAATGCATGCACATTTGGCCGCAGTGCATGGTGAGGGAATCACACAGCACGCATCAAAGTCAAGGAAAAGTTGAGAACCAAATTGTTGAAACTTTGAAAGTATTTGATCCATAAACAATAGCATCTCAGCTTTAGAAGATTTGGACCCTTGGGTTTCATCGGAGACATGAAGCACAAGTTGTCACTTACAGAATGTTTCCCAACAGAGTGCTAAATATACTCTCACTGAATATTTTGATGATACTTTGTAGATCCACAGCTATTTCAAACACATTATCTCATTGATGTCATATCACAGTTAGGTAGTTTGGTTTTTCCCACTTTAGAGATAGGGAAAATTGAGGCTTTTCCATTTTAGTCACTAAATGTTAGTGGGGTAATTGGAAGTAATTTGATTTAGGTTGTTTCCCCCGCCCTCACTCTCTGGTATGTTAGTAAATCTAGATGATATTCTACTGTGTTTCTGCATGATATAGAGGCACAAGAAAACTTATATTTATGTAAGTGTGTGCATATGTACATATTAATACATATGTTATCTATATCTATATCTATGCCTGTATCTATATCTCTATCTAAATCTCTATCTCTATCTCTATCTCTATCTCTATCCCTATCTCTATATCTATATCTGTATCTATATCTTCAAAGAAATGTCTCTATCCATTAGCTCCACTTCCTCCTAGAATCTCTCTAACATGCATTTGACACCCATTTGACTGAAACTTCTCCAGATCAGCTCACTAAGGATTTTACTCCTGCTAAATTCAATGGAAAATTCTGAGTGCATATTGTTCTACTTTTAGAAGCATTTCTATGACTACTGTCCTTCCACTCCATTTTCCCATTACCAATTCAAAAAATAGTTTCTTATTTTGGGGTCTCATGACACCACATATCCCTGGAATTGTTTGACTTCATCACTTCTCTTTTAGATGATCTCATCAATTATCATTACCTTTCATAGCACAAGTCCCAAAGTATCCTCAGCATCAATGTTACATCTGAGATTTACACTCAGATCTCTAAAGCTATTCGATGTCTATAGCTATGTGCCTCACAGTTATCTCCAAATTATCATGTGAAAATTGACACCCTTAACATACATGTTACACACACACACTCCCAAACACTGGAAACAACAGTGAGAGCAATTACCTGGCCCTCTTACATTCTCCCTATTCAGAATCAATGGCGCCTGCCAGGCCACTCAAGACAAAAAAGAAAACAAAATTAAATTAATTACATAAAATAAAATGAAATGCTATATTTAAATAAATAACTTCTTGATGATGTTTCCCTTTCCTCAAACTCTTTTCTGTTAACATCAAAATGACTCTCATATCCACTCGATTCGTTTCATCACCCAAACCATCCTATGTAGCCTAAACTGACCTTCCTATTTCCACTTTTGGCTGTTAGACATTATAATCTTGGGATGTATTATTTATTTGTGAATATCAAGCTTGACCTATAACAATGATCTGAATTGCAATATTTCCTGTTTTCACCCAAATACACACTCATGAGACAATAAAACTCAATGTTTAGTTCTGAAAATAAAGTCACTGTAACTAGAAAATCCACTCAGTGGCCACATAATAAAAAAATTAAATCCATAGAACAACATATTTGCATTGCGCACTTACACAAATCACCAAATAAAATCCCCATTAATAATCTCAATGTGTTAAATATTTTATTTTCCTCATATTTTAATTTCCTCAAGATTAAGAAATAAACTCAAGTTTGTAAATTACTTGCATAAGCTCATCAAGGCCTAGGTTTCTTAGACTCATTTCACGGCCATGAAAAAAAGATTCTAAAAGCAATGTCCATATCATCAGTATAGGAAATGTAGTTGAAATAAAACAATTATATTAGTTATGTATATACTTATATACATTCATAGATATACATAAATTGTTGATGACTTCTTCAGAATATAAAGAAAAATATATGCAATAATGTAAGAAGATCAATTCACTTTTCCCAACTGAAAATGGAAATATACTCAGAACTTTATCCAAATCAAAATTATAAAGCGAATAACTCTTTCTAATCCTTATCAACTTTCTGTTACTTGCCATCCCTTGTACATGTATTCATAATACATTTTCTTTAGGCAATTTATGCCCTGGATATTTCCTCTCTTGAAATCTGCTTGTTCTAGTTTACCCCATCCTGGAATTATTCCAGACCAGTTATTCCAATACAGATCGATACTAGTGTGTATATGCCTGTGTGTGTGTGTGTGTGTGTGTGTGTGTGTGTGTGTGTGTATGTATATGTGTTTCATTAACTCCAGATTCAACAGCTAAGGTTTTCATCCAGGCTACTTTACCAGGGAAACAATTTTTATTATACCAGTCGTATGATATTTAAATGATAAAAATGGCTCTATATATGACAAATAGAAACTTGCCCTTTATAATTATTCTTGTGAACTGAGTATTAAATAAGTTCTATATGACCTTTCTAAATGTCTAGAATATTGATTATGGGTACAATCATTTCTATCTAGAAACAGTCATTGATTTTTCAAGTATTCTGTTATGCTAATGTGGAATGTACCTTCTTCTCTCAAGTTATTCTAAGAAGCACTTGAAACAGTGATGAGCAAAATCAGTCTTCTATTAAGTACTCTGTATGGGAATTTAGTGAAAGATAGGGAAAGTAAAGTGTTCACGATTTTATGATAAAAGAAGCCATACTGTCCATCAGAACTTGAGAGAAATTCATTCCTGAAACTAAATGATAATGAGATCTTGTGCTGAAAATCTGTAAGTTAAAAGGGCAATTAGCTTGTCTATCTTATTCACGTACAGGGGCAAAAACAATTCAGTTCTAACTGTTAAAATGGATTGCAGTCATATTGGATTTGAAAAGCTGACTTTTTAAATATTTATGAATATCTAAACCCTGCATATGAGT